>NC_030682.2:152499869-152574691 GCF_000004195.4 Xenopus tropicalis | reverse complement strand
CGGCAGTATAATCGCCATTACCTTGCCCTGACAGGTAATCCGCCATTTAACCCTTCCCTGACACAGTAATCCCGCATTAACCCTTCCCTGACACAGTATATCCCACCATAACCCCTTTCCCTGACCAGTTAATCCGCCATTAACCTTCCCCTGACACAGTATCCACCATTAACCCCTTCCCTGACACAGTATCCCACATTAAACCCTTCCCTGAACACAGTAATCGGTGGGCTTTGCCCATAGAAGTGAAACGGGGGTCCACAGCGGGAGTCACATTAGCAGTACAGAGAGACATAATATATATATACTGCTATAACCCCCCTCATAAATCTAATGTACAGAAGATACCAAGTTTAACATCACGATGGGGGGGGGGGTATAATGCACCCCGACACTTATGCACCATTTCCCTCCCAACGTTAACCATTCGCACCAGACTGGCCAAACTCTGTGACCCCACCCGCCCCCCCCCCCCACTACCACAGAGGGAACCCCACGGCCCTGCCAATGGAATAAAGTCTTTCCCCAATACTCGCTTTCCTGCTGCCTTCATCCTCATCTCTTCATCATCCTCATCATCCATCATCCCCATCATTTCATCATCCTCATCATCCTAATTCATCCTTTCATCATCTGCATCTCTTTCATCTCGCTCATCATCCTCAATTCTCTTCAATCATCTCACATTCCTATCATCTAATTCCTCTTTCAGCTCCTTCTGCTTTGCCACCCTTTATCCGTGGCCACCCTTTATTCCTTTGCCCCCATCTTTATCCTTTGCCCCCACCCTTTATCCTTTGCCCCCACCCTTTTATCCTTTGCCCCCCCTTATCCTTTGCCCACCCTTTATCCTTTGCCCCACCTTTATTCCTTTGCCCCACTCCCTTTATCTTTGCCCCACCCTTTATCCATTGCCCCTCCCTTTATCCTTTACCCATCCTTATATCCTTGCCCCCCACCGTTATCCCTTGCCCCCACCCTTATCCTTTGCCCACCTTTTCCTTTGCCCCCATCCTTTATTCTTTGCCCCCACCTTTATCCTTTCCCACCTTTATCCTTTTGCCCACCCATTTATCCTTTGTGCCCCCACCCTTATATCCTTGCCCCCCCCTTTATCCTTGCCCCACCCTTTATCTTTACCCCACCTTATTCCTTTGGCCCCACCCTTTATCTTTGCCCACCCTTTTCTTTGCCCCACCCTTTATCCTTTACCCATCCTTTATCCTTTGCCCCCACCCTTTAATCCTTTGCCCCCACCCTTTATCCTTTGCCCCCATCCTTTATCCTTGCCACCCTTTATCTTTGCCCCCACTTTATCCTTTGCCCCCACCCTTATCCTTTTTGCCCCATCTTCATCTTTACCCCATCCTTTTCTTTGCCCCACCACCCTTTATCCTTTAGCCCCCACCTTTTTCCTTGCCCCCACCTTTCCCTCTTGCCCCCACCTTTATCCTTTGCCCCACCCTTCTATCCTTTGCCCCCACCCTTATCCTTCCCCCACCCTTATCTTTGCCCCCATCCTTTATCTTGCCCCACCCTTTATCCTTTTGCCCCACCCTTATCCTCTTGCCCACCCTTTATCCTTGCCCCCACCCTTTATCCTTTGCCCCACCCTTTATCCTTTGCCCCCACCCTTATCCTTTGCCCCTACCTTTATCCTGTTTGCCCCCCCTTTATCTTTTGCCCCCACCCTTTACCTTTGCCCCCCCTTTATCCTTTGCCCCCCACCCTTTATCTTTGCCCACCCTATCTTTGCCCACCCTTTATCCTTTGCCCCCACCTTTATCCTTTGCCCCACCCTTTATCCTTCTGCCCCCGCCCTTTACCCCTTTGCCCCACCTTTACCTTTGCCCCCACCTTTACCCTTTGCCACCTTTTATCCTTTGCCCCACCCTTTACCCTTGCCCCCATCTTTATCCTTGCCCCCACCCTTTATCCTTTACCCCATCCTTTATCCTTTGCCCCCATCTTTATCTTGCCCCACCCTTTATCCCTTCCCCCCACCTTCTATCCCTTCCCAGCATTTCTTCTCCAGTCTCATCCCTGACTGCCCCACAGACCCTGCCAGTGCCCAGTCGCTTATTATCACTGTCTCCCCCACCAACAAACCCCCCCCCCCCCCCCCTTCAGGGCTCATTGCTAGGATGTCTGTCTGGTCTGTCTCGGCCTTCTACCCCCTACATGGTGCTCATGATACAGATTTCTATTTTCTTTTTTATACCCCCCCACCCCCCCCCATTCCCTGTTAATGCTTCCCAGTCGGGAGGCCTGACTGAGCCTTGGATTCGGCCTTGGAGCTCCAGTCGTGCTCTCGCCCTGAGCTGGACTGTTATGTATAGTGGGGCATGGGGGGGGCAGGGATCGGGTGATATGGGGAGGGATAGGGGCAGGGGAGTAGGGGGCGGGTATGGGGATAGGGGGCGGGGATAGGGAGGCAGGGATAGGGCGGGTATAGGGGATAGGGGCAGGGAAGGGCAGGGGATCAGGCGGATATGGGTAGGGGAGGGGATAAGGAAGGGGGCAGGGATAGGAATATGGGCAGGGAATAGGGATATGGGGCAGGGATATAGGGGAATAGGCAGGGGATAGGGGCAGGGTTTAATAGGGATAGGGCAGGGTATAGGGATAGGGAGGGGTAGGGGAGCGGTATAGGGGTTAGGGGCAGGTATTAGGGAAGGGGCAGGGAGATAGGGGGCGGGGTATGGGGATAGGCGGCGGGGATAGGGGCAGGGGTATAGGGGATATGGGGCGAGGTGTATAGGGGATATGCGGGCAGGTATAGGAATATGGGGCAGGGTATAGGGGATATTGGGCAGGGTTGGGATATGGGGCAGGGTATAGGGGATATGGGGAGGGTATAGGGGATATGGGCAGGGTATAGGGGGGATCATGGGGGCAGGGGATAGGATAATGGGGCAGGTTATAGGGGGCAGGCGATAGGGGGCAGGGTGTTAGTTATAGGGGATAGGGGGCAGGGGATGGGGAGGGTTGGGATATGGGGCAGATATTAGGGATATTGGGGCAGCCGCGGTATAGGGAATATGGGGGGGCAGGGGATAGAACTTATGGGCGCGGGGATAGGGATCAGGGGCAGGGTATAGGGAATATGGGGCAGGGGATTAGTGGCAGGCGGTATAGGGGCAGGGGATGGGAAATATGGGGCAGGTATAGGGGATAGGGGGCAGGGTATAGGAAATATGGGCAGGTATAGGGGATAAGAGGCGGGTAATGGAGGAATATGGAGGCGGTGATAGACATATGGGGCAGGGATATAGGGATAATAGGGACAGAGGATTAATTAGGGATAGGGGCAGGGACTAGGGGAGCAAGGGGCTATAGGGAATATGGCGGCAGGGGATATGGGATAGGGGGCAGGGTATGGGGATTATGGGCGGGGATAGGGAAGTATTGGGGCAGGGTTAGGGATAGGGGGCAGCGGTATAGGGAATTATGGGGCAGAGGTATAGGGTGGGGCAGAGTAAGGGGATATGGGGTGGGGATAGGGATAGGGGGCGGGGATAGGGGCGGGGTAAGGAATATGGGGGGGGTTAGGGAATATGGCGGCAGGGTATGGTATAGGGGATAGGGGGCAGGGATATAGGGGATTATGGGGTTGGGGATAGGGATAGGGGCAGGGGATAGGGGAATAGGGGGGCAGGGTAAGGATATGGGGCAGGGTTATAGGGATAATGGGCAGGTTATAGGGATGTAGGGGGCAGGGGTGGGGGCAGGGGGGGTATAGTATGGGGCAGGTTATAGGGGATAGGGGCCAGGGAGGGATATGGGGCAGGGTTATAGGGGATATGGGCAGGTAGGGGGCAGGTATAGGGGAATTGGGCAGGGTAAGGGGATAGGGGCAGGGTAAGGCGGATAGGGGGCGGGTATAGGGGATGGGGGCAGGGGATAGGGGGGGGTTTGGGGATTATGGGGCAGGGTATTAGGGGATACTGGTTCGGGGGTATAGGGGAAATATGGGGGCAGGGGATAGGGTAGGGGAGGGTTATAGGGGATATGGGCGGGGTAAGGGGATAGGGGCGGGATATAGGGGATAGGGGGCAGGGTAATAGGGGCATATGGGGCAGGGTATAGGGGATAGGGGCAGGGTATAGGGGGATATGGGCGTGGGGATAGGGGCAGGGATAGGGGGCGAGGATATAGGGAATATGGCAGGGATCATAGGGATATGGGCGGGTATAGGGGATTATGGGGAGTGGTATGGAATATTGGGGGGGGATAGGGGCAGGGAAGGGGATAGTGGGGCAGGGTTAGGGGGCAGGGATAGGGGATAGGGGCAGGGTTTTATAGGGTATGGGGAGCGGTATAGGGATATGGGAAGGGTAACTAGGATATGGGGAGGGTATCGGGGGCATGGGGCGGGATAGGGGACATATGGGGCAGGGGTATAGGGGAATTATGGGGCGGGTATAGGGGATTATGGGGAGGGTATTAGGGGATATGGGGCAGGGATAGGGGATAGGGGAGGGTATAGGGGATATGGGGAAGGGTATAGAGGCGGCATGGCGGCACGGTATAGGGCATTATGGGCAGGATAGCGGGATATGGGGGCAGAGGTTA
Organism: Xenopus tropicalis; assembly: GCF_000004195.4. NCBI lineage: Eukaryota > Metazoa > Chordata > Amphibia > Anura > Pipidae > Xenopus > Xenopus tropicalis. The sequence goes on along the minus strand of NC_030682.2, from coordinate 152,570,116 downwards.
ATTGGGGATATGGGGCGGTTATAGGGGATAGGGGCAGGTATAGGGATAGGGGCAGGATATGGGGGATGGGGCGGGTAATAGGGGGCATGGGGCAGAGGTATAGGGTATGGGCAGTATAGGGGAATGCGGGCAGGGATGATAGCGGAATATTGGGACAGGGTATAGGAGATGGGGGCAGGGATATAGGGAGATATGGGGAAGGGTATCAGGGGGGCATGGGGCAGGTTATAGGATAGGGGCGGGTATAGGGATATGGGGGCAGGGTAATAGGGAGATACGGGGGCTAGGGTTAGGGATAGGTGGCAGGGATATTGGGGGCGGGGGGTCCAGGGTATAGTGGGCAGGATATAGGGGACTATGGGGGCAGGGTATAGGGCTGATGGGCGGCGTATAGGGATGGGGCAGGTATACGGGAATAGGGGGCAGGGTATAGGGGATATGGGGCAGGTATAGGGATATGGGGAGGGTATAGGGGGTGGGCAGGGTATAGGGGATATAGCGGGAGGTTAGGGGATTAGGGGAAGGGTCTAGGCGGGCATGGGGCAGGGTATAGGGGATATGTGGCAGGGGTATAGGGGATATGGGGCAGGGATATAGGGCGCTATGGGGGCAGGGTATAGGGATAGGGGCAGGGTATTAGGGGCAGGGATTAGGGGGCTGGGCAGGGTATAGGGGCATGGGCCGGTATAGGATATTGGGGCAGCGGTATATAAGGCGATTGGGCAGGATGGGGATTAGGGGAGCTGGACTATAGGGGATATGGAGAAGGTAAGGGGGGCATGGGCAGATTAGGATAGGGGCGGCGTAGTAGGGATATGGGAAGGGCTATAGGGGATAGGGGGCAGCGGTATAGGGAGTAGAGGGCAGTATTAGGGGGGATGGGGGCAGGCGTTTATAGGGAAATATGGGGCAGGCTATAGGGGATTAGGGGGCAGGGGATTAGGGGGCAGGCGGATTAGGGAATATGAGGCAGGTATCAGGGATAGGGGCAGGTATAGGGATAGGGGCAAGGGGATCAGGGGGCAGGGATATAGGGACTATGGGGTGAGTGGTATAGCGGATATGCGCGAAGCGGACTATAGGGCATGGGGCGGGAATAGGGAATATGGGCAGGGGATAGGGGATTATGGGAGGGTATAGGGGATAGGGGAGAGGGTATAGGGGATATGGGGCAGGGTATGGGGATATGACAGAAAGAAAGGGGAGGGTATAGGGGGGCATGGGGCAGGTGTTGATAGGGGATAGGGGGCAGTGGCTATAGGGGAATATGGCAGGGGTATAGGGGGCATGGGGCAGCGGTATAGGGGATAGGGGGCAGGGTATAGAGGGGCATGCGGGCAGGGTATAGGGATTAGGGGGCAGGGTATTAGGGGCATGGGGCAGGGTATAGGGGATAGTGGGGCAGGCTATAGGGGATAGGGGCAGAGGATATAGGGGATAGGGGAGGGTATAGGGGATAGGGGCAGGGGTATAGGGTAGGGGCAGGGATAGGGATAGGGGGCAGGGTATAGGGATAATGGGCCAGGGTATAGGGATGTCAATGGAGTGGAGGAGGGTATAGGGGATATGGGGTTAAAGCGGTATAGCGGGTGCATGGCGGCAGGGAGTATAGGGGATTATGGGGCAGGGCATAAGGGGATATGGGGCAGGGTATAGGGATATGGGACGGGTATAGGGGGAAGGGGGCAGGGGGTCATAGGGGATAGGGGGCAGTTTAGGAGGGCATGGGGGGATAGGGGGGATGGGGCAGGGCTATAGGGGATATGGGCAGGTATTAGGGACTATGGGCAGGTCTATAGGGGATATGGGGCAGCAGGTATAGGGATAGGGGGCAGGGATATAGGCCGGATATGGGAAGGGTATAGGGGGGCTGGGGCGGGGCTATAGGGTGATAGGGCGGCAGGGTATTAGGGGATATGGGGCAGGGATATAGCGGGATAGGGGCAGGTATAGGGGATAGGGGGCAGGGATATAGGGGGGCATGGGCAGGGTTAGGGATATGGGCAGGTATATAGGGAAGGGGGCAGGGATAGGAATATGGGCAGGTATTAGGGGGTGGGTGGCAGGGGATAGGGGGCAGGGGTACTAGGGAATATGGCGGCAGGGTATAGGGGATAGGGGGCAGGGGAATGGGGGCAGGGATAGGGAATATGGGGCGGGTATAGGGGATAGGGGGCAGGGGATTAGGGGGCAAGGTTAATAGGGATAGGGCGCGGTATAGGGAAGGGGCAGGGTATAGCGGGATATGGGGCAGGGTATAGGGATTAATGGGGAGGGTATAGAGGAGTTGGGGCAGGGTATAGGGGATTGGGGAGGTATAGGGATATGGGGAAAGGGTATAGGGGGCATGGGGCAGGGTATAGGGATATGAGTCAGAGGTATTAGGGAATATGGGCGAGGTAATAGGGATATGGGGCAGGGTATAGGGGTAGGGGCAGGGTCATTAGGGGATAGGGGGCAGGGCTTATAGGGGGCATGGGGAGGGTATAGGGGGATGGGGCAGGGTATAGGGGATATTGGGGCAGGGTTATAGGGGATATGGCACAGCGGTTATAGGGATATGGGGCAGGGTATAAGGGGATAGGGCGGGTATAGGGATATGGGGAAGGAGGTTATGGGGGATGGGGCAGAGGGTATAGGGATAGGGGGCAGGGTATAGGGGATATGGAGGCAGGGACGTATAGGGAGTAGGGGGGGAGGGTTATAGGGGATAGGGGCAGGTATAGGGGGCCATGGGGCAGGTATAGGGATATGGCAGGGTATAGGGAGATAGGGGGGAGGGGATATGGGGGCAGGCGATAGGGGATAGGGGCAGGGTATAGGGGATAGGGGCAGGGGCATTAGGGATAGGAGGCCAGGGGATTAGGGCCGGCAGGGACTAGGGGATACTGGGGGAGGATAATAGGGGATATGGGGAAGGGCATAGGGGGCATGGGGCAGGGAATAGGGATATGGAAGCAGGTATAGGGATATGGGGCAGGGTATAGGGATATGGAGAGGGCTATTGGGATTATGGCGTCAGGGTATAGGGATATGGGGGAGGTATAGGGAGATATGGGAAGGGTACTAGGGGGGCATGGGCAGGTTATAGGGGATATGGGGCAGGGTCTATAGGGAGTTATGGGGCAGGGTATAGGGGATTATGGGGCCAGGGTATAGGGGATAGGGGCAGGGGATATAGGGGGATTGAAAGGGGGGGCAGGGTATAGGGGATGGCGGAGGGTAAGGGGGCATGGGGCAGGGTTATTAGGGCATTGGGGCAGGTATAGGGGATATCGGGCAGGGTATAGGGGGATATGGGGCAGGGTAATAGGGGATTAGGGGGCAGGGGTATAGGGATATGGGGAAGGGTATTGCGGGGGATGGGGCAGGGTTATAGGGATATGCGGCAGGTATAGGGATATGGCAGGGATATAGGGGATATGGGGCAGGGTTATCAGGGATATGGGGCAGGGTATAGGGGATATGAGGGAGGGCTTATAGGGATATGGGCAGGGTATTAGGGGATAGGGGAGGGGGCAGGGTATAGGGGATATGGGGCAGGGATATAGGGATACGGGGGAGGCGTATAGGGGGCATGGAAGCAGGGTATTAGGGGATAGGGGGCAGGTATAGGGGATATGGGAGTTTTTATTGAGGGCAGGAGGTTATATAGGGGATATGGGGAGGGGATAGGGGGCAGGGTATAGGGGAAGGGGGCAGGAGTAGTAGGGTATGGGGCAGGGATAGGGGATGATGGGGAGGGTATAGGGGATATGGAGGCAGTGTTATAGGGGATCAGGGGGCAGGGTATAGGGGATAGGGGAGGGTGTAATAGGCGGATATGGGGCAGGGAGATAGGGGGCAGGGGTATAAGGGGTTTGGGGCGAGGATATGTCGACATTAGGGGTAAGGGAGGACATTAGAATGGATAAAAGATAAAGCGGAATAAAAGTTTAAAGGGGAAGGAAAGGCATTTACATGTTAACTGCCAATAGAATTAGCACATTAGCGCACCTGAAATCGTGTATATTTTCTGCAGAAAGTTTACGTGCCGGAGTAAACAGCCCTAGGGGCCCCCTCCATAGCAGCTGCCATTTTTGCTCGGTCTGTAGTTCCCTGCGCGTTACAGCGTCTATAGCGCAGATCCACCATTCCTAAGGAGGGGAGTGCGTTCTTATGGGGAGGGGGAGAGGGAGAGAACTTGAGGCAGACTCAGCCCCAAACCTGGGAGCCAAATTGAGGAATAAGTCTGACACAGAGGAACATGTTCCCAAGAAAGAGACAGAAATCCTGTTTCCTTTGACAGAGGACTCAAGTGCGGCTGTGAGTGCTTCTGGCTGTATTTACCCTTGGCGGTGTGGCAATGCCGAATACACACTCAGATGCCCCTCAGTATGGGCAGTGGGGGAGGTAACAATCTGGGGCCCCAATAATATAATTGTGGGGATAGGAACCCACGCCCTCCCTCCAATTATCACATGGTTCTCTTATCAGGGGTGAGATCCCGCACAGAAAATAACTGGCGCGGCAAAGATTTCTCAGGGCAGAGGCCACAGGGTTGGCTGAATGCCCAATGGGCAGTAGCGGAAGACGGGCCGGGTACCGTGCAGTGTGCAGTGTCGCAAGAATGCAGGCTTGTGGCCAATAGGAGGGTTATGTAACGACACAGAGTGCCCCCCCCCCAACCTTTCCCCCATTCAGGTACTGAGAAGTAAGATGAGTTTCATTCTCTTCCCTCTATATAACAGAGAATCACATCTCCCCTATGGGTTAATAGGATATCACAGTCACCCTTGGAGTTCCAAGTAATGAGCCTGCGGACCTCAGATTCTGTGTTAAAGCGCCGAGCCGGCGTGGGTGACTTGTAAATATCCTTATTCACACAGTGGGGGGCACGTTATCCCCATGTACAATGGAGCCGCAATAATCTGCGCCAGATGGGCCTCAGGAAACCGATCCAAATAGTATCTGCCTGTATCAAGTGCTCGGCTCTAGGTACCCACTCTGTGCTGCCCCACTGCCCACTGCCCGCTGCCCACTGCCCACTGCCCGCTGGCCCACTGCCTCCGCTGCCCCACTGCCCGCTGCTTGCCTGCCACGCCTGCTGCCCACTGCCCGCTGCCCCCTGCCCTATTGCCTTGCTGCCACTTTGCCTGCTGCCCGCTGACCACATCCCGCTGCCCCCCTGCCCGCTGCCCCCTAGACCCTATAGCCTGCTGCCCGTGCCCACTGCCCTATGACCTGCTGCCCTGCCCTCATGCTGCGCCCACTGCCGGCTGCCCGCTGCCCACTGCCCGCTGCCCACTGCCCGCTTCCCTAGCCCTATGCCCACTGCCGCTGCTTGCTTCCCTTGCCCTATGCTGCTGCCCGCTACCCACTGCCTGCTACCACTGCCCGCTGCCCGCCGGGAATATAGAAGGGTTGTGTGAGGATGGGGGGAGTAAGGCCAAACAGTGTGGGGGGAATAGAAAAGGGGGACAGAGAAGGGGAAGGGAGATTATATGATAAAATGACAAGAGAAGAAGCCAAGTAGATGAGGGGACTTGGGTGGGGCGGGGGGAGTGCGAGTGTGGTCCAAGTGTTTCATGGCCTGCCCCCCCCCCGCATGCCTGCACTCTGCAGTGAAGTGAAGGGTCCCAATGGGAGGGTTAAGTGCTCAGAGGAAGAGCGCTATGGCAGGAGATAAGCCCCGCCCATAGCGGGGGGTGGTGGGGGTGGGCGGCAGTCACAGTCAGGAGATGGATTTATCCCTTCTGGGCGCCCTGACCAGGATTCTATTGAGACCCCGAGATGTGCCAGGTTGTGCCCTTCACCCCTCTGCCCATAGGCAATAGTGAGGACAAGGGAATGGGGGGGCCAGGGGGCTATTTATCTGCCAGGGTTGGCAAGGGGGGGCAATTAGAATGCAGACAAGCAACGGTGTGCTCCTGAGTAAAGGGACACTGCTGTAATTCTCCATAAAGGGGGTCTCAGTGTCCCTTCAGGTACAGGCTGCCCAGTTGGGGGGGCTAGTACCCGGGCATCCTGCGCAAATCTGATTTCCTATTGGTCCGCACTTCCCTTGCTCGGCACAGAGACACCCACAGACACACCTTACTGCCACCCCCCCAGCTACGCTGTGTTGTGACCTTACCCTTTAATCATTCTATTTTAATAAGGCAGCCTCTAAAGGGAAAGTTTCACATATGTTAGGGACTTTTGTAGCATAATGTGGGGGCAAATCAGCACCCCCAGCAGCTCTGCTCTAATTTGTGTGGGCCGGCGGCAAGGAAGTGGAGTGTTCAATCTGTCAGGGCCTCAGTGCTCAACTCTGCTGTTGGCAAAAGACAATGCATTAGACTGCTTAGAGTTGCTTTCAGCCCCCCTGCGGTCGTGTGCCGTGGATGAGTGATGAGCAGCACCCAGTGGGGGCCCTTCCTGCTCCTCGATGAGCCCCCGACACACCGATAAGGGTTCTGCAGGGTTTCCAGCGGAGAGTGGCACGTGGTTGCGAATATGATTGCACCGGCAGAACTGCCGAACGTCTATTAGGCTCCTCTCCGGCTGCAGTGCTGCACAGTGTGGCCTAGAGCAGAGCATCCATTGGCTGAGGGCCCCACGTAGCAGATTTACCCTACCACAGACTTTGTTACCCTTGCCCCCCGTTTGCCTTCAGAACACACACAGAGGAAAGAGCTGGTTAGGCATCGCCAGAAGAGCTTGTATCTAACTGCTCTTATAACAACTCTCCCAAGCCCTGATGTGTCACTGCCCTCTTAATTCCTGGGGAAACAGGGACATTTTAGCAGGTAGGTATTTCTGTGTTTGTTGAAACTACAAACTCCAGAATCCACCCTACTGCTCGAAGTGTCTCAGGTGCAAATGAGGCAAATTGTCTCCTGCGATGTGCTGAGAGTGTGGTTTGGCCCTGTCCCTCCTGCATCACTTCCAGAGTAATCTGCTCCCAAGGCGCTCAGCAAGAGGGGAAAATACTTGCCCCTATGGTCGTGGAATGGGGATGGCAGGGTGGCTGCAGTGGGTTATACTCTATGAATCCCTGAGAGGGGGCATATTTACCCATACCCCCTCGCTCCCCACGCGAGTGTTGCACTTGGATCTCCAGTACCAAGATCACTGGTATGCTGCAACAGCGCAGAAAGGTGATGAGGGGGGCACTGGGGGCAACGTATCCGTCCACTGCCTCTATTTACTAACGTTACCCCCACACTGCTGCATGAACAGTAATGCAGCCCGGGGCTACATGGCAAAACATGTAGAGACGGGAGTGATGCTGCTGACTACAAATCCCAGAATGCACTACGAGCCACGTCGTGCCCCAATGGCTCCTGTGGTAAAATAGAGTTTTCAGATTACGATTTCATAGATCGGCTATTTGCCCCCAAATCCATAGCCCCCCTCCTAGCCTGACTTACCCATACTGTTGTCCTGTGTCAGCTCAAGCCAAGAGTGCCACCCCTATGGGGTATGGGCACGGCTTCTAGGGCAGGCTATTGGCCCCATAACAATACTATTAGTAGCCCACCGTAGGTAATAGTGTTGCTATGTTTCCTTTCAGTACTAAAAGTGATATTTATTCATGTGCAGCTTTCTATGCGCCCCCAGTTCTGGCACTGCCCCCCCCCGAGGCTCCGACACTGCCCCCCCCGCTCCCCGACCATTGCCCCCCCCCGCTCCCGAACCACTGCCCCCCCGCTCGCGAACATTGCCCCCCCGTGCCTCCCGACATGCCCCCCCCCGCTCCCGACACTTGCCCCCCCCGCCATCGCGACACTTGCCCCCCCCGCTCCGCACTGCCCCCCCCGCTCCGACACTGCCCCCCCGCTCCCGCACTGCGCCCCCCCCGCGTCCCGGACACGCCCCCCGCTCCCTTACATGCCCCCCCCTGCTCACGACACTCCCGCTCCGGACCTGCCCCCCCGCTCGCACGACACTGCCCCCCCCTGCTACACGACAGCCACGCTCCCGACACTGCCCCCCCGCTCCCGACATTGCCCCCCCCGTCACCGAACCACTGCCCCCCCCTGCTCAGACACTGCCCGCTTCCCGCACACTGCCCCCCCGCCTCCGACATTGCCCCCCCCCCCCAGCTACCCGACACTTGCCCCCCTCCCGACACTGCCCCCCCTCCGACACAATCAGGAGATTCTGGGACTTTGATGGCTCTGAGAGAATTTCTTACTTCAAACCAGTGGGTGAGCTGTAGCCAATAGGATAAACCCATGTAAATGGGAGTTTGGAATTCACTCCCAGAATTCCTTTGTTTGCTTTTTCCCAAAGTGACTTTGACCGGGAAGCAGAATGAATCAGTAAGTGCCCCGTGCCCTGTACTGGTGCCAACTGTGCCCGTGTGTCTCAGGGAGATGGGAGAGACAGGCCCTCTGCATCTCTCCCTGTTGGCCTCAACTATGATAACATTCCCCCCCCCTTATATATTTATATATAGTGACCCCCCCCTTAACTGCCCCCCCCCCCCCCAGTGTAACCATCCCAAACTGGGCCAGCCTTTCCCCATAACTGAGCCCATTCCCTTTATCAGCTTAGTCGCTCTTTCCCTGTACTTCCTGCTCCTGGGCTGCTCTCTTCCCATGGTCAGGCAGGAACCCCCCCCTGGGTAAGTGAATCCAATCTCCCCCCAGTACTTACCCAGGTACAAAGCTCTGATTCTCTGTACTTCCTGCTCCTGGGCTGCTCTCTTTCCCATGGTCAGGCAGGAACCCACCCCCTCGGGTAAGTGAATCCAATCTCCCCCAGTACTTACCCAGGTACAGAGCTCTGATTCTCTGTACTTCCTGCTCCTGGGCTGCTCTCTTCCATGGTCAGGCAGGAACCCCCCCCTGGGTAAGTGAATCCAATCTCCCCCCAGTACTTACCCAGGTACAAAGCTCTGATTCTCTGTACTTCCTGCTCCACCTCATGGGCTGCTCTCTTTCCCATGGTCAGGCAGGAACCCCCCTGGGTTAAGTGAATCCAATCTACCCCCCAGTACTTACCCAGGTACAGAGCTCTGATTCTCTGTACTTCCTGCTCCTGGGCTGCTCTCTTTCCATCGTCAGACAGGGACCCCCCCCCCTGGGTAAGTGAATCCAATCTCCCCCAGTACTTACCCAGGCACAGAGCTCTGATTCTCTGTACTTCCTGCTCCTGGGCTGCTCTCTTTCCCATGGTCAGGCAGGAACCTCCCCCTGGGTAAGTGAATCCAATCTCCCCCCAGTACTTACCCAGGTACAAAGCTCTGATTCTCTGTACTTCCTGCTCCTGGGCTGCTCTCTTTCCCATGGTCAGGCAGGAACCCCCCCCCCTGGGTAAGTTAATCCAATCTCCCCCCAGTACTTACCCAGGTACAGAGCTCTGATTCTCTGTACTTCCTGCTCCTGGGCTGCTCTCTTTCCCATGGTCAGACAGGCAACCTCCCCCTGGAGTAAGTGAATCCAATCTCCCCCAGTACTTACCCTACAGGGGCACAGCGACACCACAGGGCTTTCATTGTGCAACTTTATCTGATTCTTTCAAACAATTGTGGAGAGCGACAGGCTGCTCCTGAAACTCCTCCATATCTGTAACCCTGAGACCCAAGCTGCAGCTGAGGGAAGAGGGGGATTGTTTATATGGAGCGCATGATCTCTACTTTACTAAACCGAAGCCAATAAATGAGCCCAACCGCAACTCATTGGCTCTCCATAGTGAGGGTAACGGTTGCCCTTGGGATAATATTATTATGAATATATTCCGTGCCCATCAGGCTTTTTGCCCCCCGTGCCCACAGACAGTGCCAGTGACGGTGCCGCTGGGGTTCAATTGCGCAGCTCTGACCCCTAATGAGAATAACGACTTCCCCTTGATTAACTGCACAATTTATTCACTTGGTACCACCGGGCGCCGCCCACAGCCGGGCACCATCCTTATACCCAGGGGGCACAGGGGCTCAGAGCAGGGGGAGGAGCTGGTGAGTGAGGGGCACGCGGGGTGCCGTTCCAGTGGAAGTGGTGGGGGGGGCACCCATGGAGTTGGCGCCGTATTCGAAGCCAGAACTTAACTCAAACGCCAGCGATGACTGACCAATCCAACGCCCCCACATCTGCCCGGCGCGGGGTGGTACAAGCGCCCACTGTCCGGCTGCACCGCCAGCTTCTCCGGCTCGAACGGCACCGTCAGTCTGTCCCCCCCCCCCACAGTACGACAGGAGTTGGGGCCCCGGGGGCCCCGCCGCTCAGCAGGTGGCTGAATACAATTGGCGGTCGTCGCAGCGAATGAAATTCCTCTCCCGGCCACAGGGGGAACGTACGGGAAATTCTCCTGGTACGACCCGTCTCGTTCCTCCGGAGCCGCCTGAAGAAGAACGTCAGGAACGCGGGTCTGTAACGGAAAGAACCCTCAGGGGCAACAATGGCACATCTGCCCCCCCCCCCACCTACTGTAACGGCACATCTGCCCCCCCCCCCACCTACTGTAACGGCACATCTGCCCCCCACCTACTGTAACGGCACATCTGCCCCCCCCCCTACTGTAACGGCCCATCTGCCCCCCCACCTACTGTAACGGCACATCTGCCCCCCACCTACTGTAACGGCACATCTGCCCCCCACCTACTGTAACGGCCATCTGCCCCCCACCCTACTGTAACGGCACATCTGCCCCCCACCTACTGTAACGGCCCATCTGCCCCCCCCATCTACTGTAACGGCACATCTGCCCCCCACCTACTGTAACGGCACATCTGCCCCCCACCTACTGTAACGGCACATCTGCCCCCCCCCCTACTGTAACGGCCCATCTGCCCCCCCCACCTACTGTAACGGCACATCTGCCCCCCCACCTACTGTAACGGCACATCTGCCCCCCCACCTACTGTAACGGCCCATCTGCCCCCCCACCTACTGTAACGGCACATCTGCCCCCCCACCTACTGTAACGGCACATCTGCCCCCCCCACCTACTGTAACGGCACATCTGCCCCCCCCCCTACTGTAACGGCACATCTGCCCCCCCACCTACTGTAACGGCCCATCTGCCCCCCCCCCACCTACTGTAACAGCACATCTGCCCCCCCACCTACTGTAACAGCACATCTGCCCCCCCCACCTACTGTAACGGCCCATCTGCCCCCCCCCACCTACTGTAACGGCACATCTGCCCCCCCACCTACTGTAACGGCACATCTGCCCCCCCACCTACTGTAACGGCCCATCTGCCCCCCCCCCCCACCTACTGTAACGGCGCATCTGCCCCCCCCCACCTACTGTAAACGGCGCATCTGCCCCCCCCCCACCTACTGTAACGGCGCATCTGCCCCCCCCCCACCTACTGTAACGGCGCATCTGCCCCCCCCCCCCCCACCTACTGTAACGGCAACATCTGCCCCCCATCCCACCTACTGTAACGGCACATCTGCCCCCCCACCTACTGTAACGGCCCATCTGCCCCCCACCTACTGTAACGGCCCATCTGCCCCCCCCCCACCTACTGTAACGGCCCATCTGCCCCCCCATCCCACCTACTGTAACGGCACATCTGCCCCCCCATCTCACCTACTGTAACGGCACATCTGCCCCCCCCACCTACTGTACGCCATCTGCCCCCCCACCTACTGTAACGGCCCATCTGCCCCCCCCCACCTACTGTAACGGCCCATCTGCCCCCCCATCCCACCTACTGTAACGGCACATCTGCCCCCCATCCCACCTACTGTAACGGCACATCTGCCCCCCCATCCCACCTACTGTAACGGCACATCTGCCCCCCCCACCTACTGTAACGGCCCATCTGCCCCCCCACCTACTGTAACGGCCCATCTGCCCCCCCCCCACCTACTGTAACGGCCCATCTGCCCCCCCATCCCACCTACTGTAACGGCACATCTGCCCCCCCCACCTACTGTAACGGCCCATCTGCCCCCCCACCTACTGTAACGGCCCATCTGCCCCCCCATCCCACCTACTGTAACGGCCATCTGCCCCCCCATCTCAACCTACTGTAACGGCACATCTGCCCCCCCCACCTACTGTAACGGCCCATCTGCCCCCCCACCTACTGTGCCACCCAGGTAAGGAAAGCCGTGCCACCTGCAGAAGCCACAGAGGGCAGGTAGGTGGGCACACAGGTAACAATGATCCCTATTGCCCTTTCCCCCTGGGGCACTTACAGCACTAACAGGGCAGAAGGAAAGGTGCCAATCTGGGCAGTTTCTTCCCTGGCAGCGAGAAGCCAATTCATTCTGCAGCGACCCAACCCCACTCACACTCACTGGCACACTCACCGGCACACTCACACTCACCGGCACACTCACACTCACCGGCACACACTCACTGGCACACTCACACTCACCGCACACACTCACTGGCACACTCACCGGCACACTCACACTCACTGGCACACTCACCGGCACACTCACACTCACCGGCACACACTCACTGGCACACTCACCGGCACACACTCACTGGCACCACTCACCGGCACACACTCACTGGCACACTCACACTCACTGGCACACTCACCGGCACACTCACACTCACCAGCACACTCACCGGCACACACTCACTGGCACACACTCACCGGCACACACTCACACTCACTGGCACACACTCACCGGCACACACTCACTGGCACACTCACACTCACCGGCACACACTCACTGGCACATTCACACTGGCACACTCACACTGGCACACTCACACTGGCACACTCACACTCACCGGCACACACTCACAAACAGGCAGCCGCCCCTCCTCCTTGGTAGCAGTAATTCCATTCCATGATGCAGTGCTGCCCCCTGCTGGTACCGTGCCCCGGCGTCTCTGCTCGTTCCAACCTGTAGTTTCCCTGCCAGTAAGTGACGGGCAAATCCCATACGGAACATTCACAGAGCAGCCGGGGGGGGGGGTATGAGCAGCCGGGGGGGGGGGGGTATGAGCAGCCGGGGGGGGGGGGTATGAGCAGCCGGGGGGGGGGGTATGAGCAGCCGGGGGGGGGATGAGCAGCCGGGGGGGGGGGATGAGCAGCCGGGGGGGGGGATGAGCAGCCGGGGGGGGGGGGTATGAGCAGGGGGGGGGATGAGCAGCGGGAGGGGGGGGTATGAGCAGCGGGGGGGGGGTAATGTTTCCCTCCCCCTATTACACAGCAGGATAAATACAGGTCCTTCTCCAAGTGATCATATTGGGATAAAGTGGATTACTTTCTGTAATGTACTGATACACATCAGCCTCATGTATTTTACACTCATTACTCACAAGTGAAGGAGTTCAGGCCTTTTATTGGTTGAATCCTGATTGGGGCATACAGCTCATGGGATCCCACAATCCCTGTCTCACAAATGAGCCTATCATGAAAAGGTTCTCTAAACGAGCAATTAACCCAATCATCTGAATCCACTCATTAACTCTAAACTCCTGCGATTCCTGAGGCTTTTATAGACTCCCAGCCTGGTTCATTCCTCAAACCCGCAATCATGGGTAAGCCTGGCGCCCTGACTGCCAACCTGCCTGCCGCCCTGACTGCCGACCTGACTGCCACCCTGACTGCCGCCCTGACTGCCCACCTGACTGCCGACCTGACTGCCAACCTGACTGCCGCCCTGACTGCCGCCCTGACTGCCCACCTGACTGCCGCCCTGACTGCCCACCTGACTGCCCACCTGACTGCCGCCCAGAAGGCCATGATTGACTCCCTCACACAAGAGGGTAAGAGACAGACATTTCTGAGCGAATAGGCAGTTCCCAGAATGCTGTATGAAGGCTCCTCAGTGGAAAGTCTGTGGGAGGAAAAAGTGGCAGAAAACGCTGCACAAGGAGAAGAGGAGACCGGCCCTGAGGAAGACTATGGAGAAGGAGAAGCCCTTGGGGAACCTGCGGAACCAATGGAGTCTGGAGTAGAAACATCCGGAGCCCTGAGGAAGACTATGGAGAAGGAGAAGCCCTTGGGGAACCTGCGGAACCAATGGAGTCTGGAGTAGAAACATCCGGAGCCCCGGGTACAGGCGTGTGTGGGCTACAGGGGCAACATTGCCCAGGCCACTTTTGAAGCACAAACAGCGCAGAAGCGCGTGGGCTACAGAGAAGCAGCACCGGTTGCTCATTGGTCCAAAGCACTTTTTTCGGATGAAAGCAAATGTGGCACGTCATTGGGAAATCAAGGTGCCAGAGTCTGGGGGGGACTGGGGAGAGGGAAATGCCAGTGTCAGGTACCCACAGTCAGTGATGGGCCGGGTGCCATGCCAGCTGCTGCTGTTGGGCCACTGGGTTTACCAAGGGCAGGGGCAGTGCAGCTATCAGGAGATGTTGGGGCACTTCATGCTTCCTCTGCTCACGGTGCCAAACCCACTGGGAAATGCTTTACTGCCCATGGTATTCCTGTGCCCAATTGGCCAACTCTCCTGCCCTGAACCCCATAGAGAATCTGCGGGATATTGTGAAGAGAAAGTTGAGAGACACAAGAGCCAACTCTCTGGATGAGCTTAAGGCCGAAGCATCCTGGGCCTCCATAACCCCCAGCAGTGCCACAGGCTGATTGCCCCCATGCCACGCCGCAGTGAAGCATCCTGGGCCTCCATAACCCCCAGCAGTGCCACAGGCTGATTGCCCCCATGCCACGCCGCATTGAAGCATCCTGGGCCTCCATAACCCCCAGCAGTGCCACAGGCTGATTGCCCCCATGCCACGCCGCAGTGAAGCATCCTGGGCCTCCATAACCCCCAGCAGTTGCCACAGGCTGATTGCCCCCATGCCACGCCGCATTGAAGCATCCTGGGCCTCCATAACCCCCAGCAGTGCCACAGGCTGATTGCCCCCATGCCACGCCGCATTGAAGCATCCTGGGCCTCCATAACCCCCAGCAGTGCCACAGGCTGATTGCCCCCATGCCACGCCGCAGTGAAGCATCCTGGGCCTCCATAACCCCCAGCAGTGCCACAGGCTGATTGCCCCCATGCCACGCCGCAGTGAAGCATCCTGGGCCTCCATAACCCCCAGCAGTGCCACAGGCTGATTGCCCCATGCCACGCCGCAGTGAAGCATCCTGGGCCTCCATAACCCCCAGCAGTACCAAAGGCTGATTGCCCCATGCCACGCCGCATTGAAGCATCCTGGGCCTCCATAACCCCCAGCAGTGCCACAGGCTGATTGCCCCCCATGCCACGCCGCAGTGAAGCATCCTGGGCCTCCATAACCCCCAGCAGTGCCACAGGCTGATTGCCCCATGCCACGCCGCAGTGAAGCATCCTGGGCCTCCATAACCCCCAGCAGTGCCACAGGCTGATTGCCCCCATGCCACGCCGCAGTGAAGCATCCTGGGCCTCCATAACCCCCAGCAGTGCCACAGGCTGATTGCCCCCATGCCACGCCGCAGTGAAGCAGCCATTTCTGCCATAGGACTCCCGGCCCAGTACTGAGTGCAGAACTGAACAGAATTATTTGAAAGCTGATTTTTTTTTGTATTAAAAACACTTTTCTTTTATTGGTCGGATGAAATAGGCTCATTTGTGAGACAGGGATTGTGGGATCCCATGAGCTGTTTGCCCCAATCAGGATTCAACCAATAAAAGGCCTGAACTTCTTCACTTGTGAGTAATGAGAGTAAAATACATGAGGCTGATGTGTATCAGTACATTACAGAAAGTAATCCACTTTATCCCAATATGATCACTTGGAGAAGGACCTGTATTTATCCTGCTGTGTAATAGGGGGAGGGAACATTACCCCCCCCCGGCTGCTCATACCCCCCCCCCCCCGGCTGCTCATACCCCCCCCCCGGCTGCTCATACCCCTGTATTCCTCGTGTTAAGCATTACAATACATAGGCCCCTCTCCCCCAAAGAGCTTACAGTCTAAGTGAGTAGAAATAAAGCCCCTCACTCACTCACACAGCCCAATACCCTACTGCCCCTCACTCACTCACTACTGCCCCTCACTCACTCACTACTGCCCCTCACTCACTCACTACTGCCCCTCACTCACTCACACAGCCCAATACCCTACTGCCCCTCACTCACTCACTACTGCCCCTCACTCACACAGCCCAATACCCTACTGCCCCTCACTCACTCACTACTGCCCCTCACTCACACAGCCCAATACCCTACTGCCCCTCACTCACTCACTACTGCCCCTCACTCACACAGCCCAATACCCTACTGCCCCTCACTCACTCACTACTACCCCTCACTCACACAGCCCAATACCCTACTGCCCCTCACTCACTCACTACTGCCCCTCACTCACACAGCCCAATACCCTACTGGCCCCTCACTCACTCACTACTGCCCCTCACTCACACAGCCCAATACCCTACTGCCCTCACTCACTCACTACTGCCCCTCACTCACACAGCCCAATACCCTACTGCCCCTCACTCACTCACTACTGCCCCTCACTCACACAGCCCAATACCCTACTGCCCCTCACTCACTCACTACTGCCCCTCACTCACACAGCCCAATACCCTACTGCCCCTCACTCACTCACTACTACCTCTATTGCCCCACCTACCTACCCCCTACCTTCCTCATAAGGTGGCGACACACACGTGGCAATTTCCGATCGTATAATCGGCCACTAACCTTCAGGGCTGAAACGGCAGATTTTACTTCTATGGCGCCCAATCAAAATCTTTTAACCCACACGATGGGCGAGTCGCCCGATATCAGCAGCCTCCTGCGCCGACTCACCCACTTGCCCCACACGCACCAAATATCGTCCAAACGAGGTTTTATATATTATCGGTGCGTGTATGGCCGGCTTAAAGCCCAACCTACCTCTATAGCCCCACCTACCTCTATAGCCCCACCTACCTCTATAGCCCCACCTACCTCTATAGCCCCCACCTACCTACCTCTATAGCACTTACCTTTATAGCAGGTGATGAAATTCTTCACTTTGGCATCATCCAAGAAAAGCTGCGGGGGGAGAGAAATGGCAGTTAGGGAGAGAGATGGGGGGAGAGAGATGGCAGTTCGGGAGAGAGATGGGGGGGGAGAGAAATGGCAGTTAGGGAGAGAGATGGGGGGAGAGAAAATGGCAGTTGGGGAGAGAGATGGGGGGGGAGAGAAATGGCAGTTAGGGAGAGAGATGGGGGGAAGAGATGGCAGTTGGGGGGAGAGATGGCAGTTGGGGAGAGAGATGGGGGGGAGAGAAATGGCAGTTAGGGAGAGAGATGGGGGGGGAGACAGCAGTTGGGGAAAGAGATGGGGGGGGGGAGACAGTAGTTGGGGAAAGAGATGGGGGGGAGAGAAATGGCAGTTAGAGAGAGAGATGGGGGGGGAGAGATGGCAGTTGGGGGGAGATTTGGCAGTTGGGGAGAGAGATGGGGGGGAGAGAAATGGCAGTTGGGGAGAGAGATGGGGGGGAGACAGCAGTTGGGGAAAGAGATGGGGGGGGGAGAAATGGCAGTTGGGGAGAGAGATGGGGGGAGAGAAATGGCAGTTAGGGAGAGAGATGGGGGGAGAGAAATGGCAGTTAGGGAGAGAGATGGGGGGAGACAGCAGTTAGGGAGAGAGATGGGGGGAGACAGCAGTTGGGGAGAGAGATGGGGGGAAAGAAACGGCAGTTGGGGAGAGAGATGGGGGGAGAGAAATGGCAGTTGGGGAGAGAGATGGGGGGGAGAGATGGCAGTTGGGGAAAGAGATTGGGGGGGGGAGAAATGGCAGTTGGGGAGAGAGATGGGGGGAGAGAAATGGCAGTTAGGGAGAGAGATGGGGGGAGACAGCAGTTAGGGAGAGAGATGGGGGGAGACAGCAGTTGGGGAGAGAGATGGGGGGAAAGAAACGGCAGTTGGGGAGAGAGATGGGGGGAGAGAAATGGCAGTTGGGGAGAGAGATGGGGGGGGAGAGATGGCAGTTGGGGAAAGAGATGGGGGGGGGAGAGAAATGGCAGTTAGGGAGAGAGATGGGGGGGGGAGAGATGGCAGTTGGGGAGAGAGATGGGGGGGAGAGAAATGGCAGTTAGGGAGAGAGATGGGGGGAGAGATGGCAGTTGGGGAAAGAGATGGGGGGGAGAGAAATGGCAGTTAGGGAGAGAGATGGGGGGAGAGATGGCAGTTGGGGAAAGAGATGGGGGGGAGAGAAATGGCAGTTAGGGAGAGAGATGGGGGGGGTGAGAAATGGCAGTTAGGGAGAGAGATGGGGGAGACAGCAGTTAGGGAGAGAGATGGGGGAGACAGCAGTTGGGGAGAGAGATGGGGGGAGAGAAACGGCAGTTGGGGAGAGAGATGGCAGTTGGGGAAAGAGATGGGGGGGGAGAAATGGCAGTTAGGGAGAGAGATGGGGGGGGAGAGAAATGGCAGTTGGGGAGAGAGATGGCAGTTGGGGAAAGAGATGGGGGGGGAGAAATGGCAGTTAGGGAGAGAGATGGGGGGGAGAGATGGCAGTTGGGGAGAGAGATGGGGGGGAGAGAAATGGCAGTTAGGGAGAGAGATGGGGGGAGAGATGGCAGTTGGGGAGAGAGATGGGGGGGTGAGAAATGGCAGTTAGGGGGAGAGATGGGGGGGGAGACAGCAGTTGGGAAAGAGATGGGGGGGAGAGAAATGGCAGTTGGGGGAGAGAGATGGGGGGAGAGAAATGGCAGTTAGGGAGAGAGATGGGGGGAAGAGATGGCAGTTGGGGGGAGAGATGGCAGTTGGGGAAAGAGATGGGGGGGGAGAGAAATGGCAGTTAGGGAGAGAGATGGGGGGGGAGAGATGGCAGTTGGGGAGAGAGATGGGGGGGAGAGAAATGGCAGTTAGGGAGAGAGATGGGGGGAGAGATGGCAGTTGGGGAGAGAGATGGGGGGGAGAGAAATGGCAGTTAGGGAGAGAGATGGGGGGGGAGAGAGATGGGGGGGAGAGAAATGGCAGTTGGGGAGAGAGATGGCAGTTGGGGAAAGAGATGGGGGGGGAGAAATGGCAGTTAGGGAGAGAGATGGGGGGGAGAGATGGCAAGTTGGGGAGAGAGATGGGGGGGGAGAGAAATGGCAGTTAGGGAGAGAGATGGGGGGGAGAGATGGCAGTTGGGGAGAGAGATGGGGGGTGAGAAATGGCAGTTAGGGGAAGAGATGGCAGTTGGGGAGAGAGATGGGGGGGGAGAGAAATGGCAGTTAGGGAGAGAGATGGGGGGGGAGACAGCAGTTGGGGAAAGAGATGGGGGGGGAGAGAAATGGCAGTTAGGGAGAGAGATGGGGGGAAGAGATGGCAGTTGGGGGGAGAGATGGCAGTTGGGGAGAGAGATGGGGGGGGAGAGAAATGGCAGTTAGGGAGAGAGATGGGGGGGGGGAGACAGCAGTTGGGGAAAGAGATGGGGGGGGAGACAGTAGTTGGGGAAAGAGATGGGGGGGGAGAGAAATGGCAGTTAGGGAGAGGGATGGGGGGGAGAGATGGCAGTTGGGGGAGAGTTGGCAGTTGGGGAGAGAGATGGGGGGGAGAGAAATGGCAGTTGGGGAGAGAGATGGGGGGAGAGAAATGGCAGTTAGGGAGAGAGATGGGGGGGAGAGATGGCAGTTGGGGAGAGAGATGGGGGGAGAGAAATGGCAGTTAGGGAGAGAGATGGGGGGAGAGATGGCAGTTGGGGGGAGAGATGGGGGGGGAGAGAAATGGCAGTTAGGGAGAGAGATGGGGGGGAGAGATGGCAGTTGGGGAGAGAGATGGGGGGAAGAGAAATGGCAGTTAGGGAGAGAGATGGGGGGAGAGATGGCAGTTGGGGAGAGAGATGGGGGGAGAGAAATGGCAGTTAGGAAGAGAGATGGGGGGGAGAGATGGCAGTTGGGGAGAGAGATGGGGGGAGAGAAATGGCAGTTAGGGAGAGAGATGGGGGGAGAGAAATGGCAGTTGGGGAGAGAGATGGGGGGGGAGAGAAATGGCAGTTAGGGAGAGAGATGGGGGGAGAGATGGCAGTTGGGGAGAGAGATGGGGGGGAAGAGAAATGGCAGTTAGGGAGAGAGATGGGGGGGAGAGATGGCAGTTGGGGAGAGGTGGGGGGGAGAGAGATGGGGGGAGAGAAATGGCAGTTAGGGAGAGAGATGGGGGGGAGAGATGGCAGTTGGGGAGAGAGATGGGGGGGGGAGAGAAATGGCAGTTAGGGAGAGAGAAGGGAGGTAGAGATGGCAGTTGGGGAGAGAGAGGTGGGTTATTAGCCCATTACAATGTACCTGTCCAGCTGGGGGAGGAACCCCCATATGTCAGACCCCCCCCCTCCATATGTCAGACCCCCCCCTCCATATGTCAGACCCCCCCACCCATATGTCAGACCCCCCCCATTATGTCAGACCCCCCCTCCATATGTCAGACCCCCCCCATATGTCAGACCCCCCCCCTCCATGTCAGACCCCCCCCATTGTCAGACCCCCCCCCCCATATGTCAGACCCCCCCCCATATGTCAGAGACCCCCCCCCCATATGTCAGACCCCCCCCCATATGTCAGACCCCCCCCGCCTATGTCAGACCCCCCCATATGTCAGACCCCCCCATATGTCAGACCCCCCCCCGTATGTCAGACCCCCCCCCCATTATAGTCAGACCCCCCCCCCATATGTCAGACCCCCCCCCTATATGTCAGACCCCCCCCCATATGTCAGACCCCCCCATATGTCAGACCCCCCCCATATGTCAGACCCCCCCCCATATGTCAGACCCCCCCCATATGTCAGACCCCATGCGACCCCCCCATATGTCAGACCCCCCTGTCAGACCCCCCCCCATATGTCAGGACCCCCCCCCATATGTCAGACCCCCCCCCCATTATGTCAGACCCCCCCCCATATGTCAGACCCCCCCCCATATGTGAGACCCCGCCCCCCATATGTCACCCCCAGGACCCCCCCCCCATATGTCAGACCCCCCCCCATATGTCAGACCCCCCCCATATGTCAGACCCCCCCCCCATATTGTCAGAACCCCCCCCCATATCGATAAGACCCCACACATACCAAATGTCTCCATCTTGTACTAATGTCTCCATCTTGTCCTACTGTCTCCATTTTCCCCTACTGTCTCCATCTTACTCTACTGTCTCCATCTCTCCCCACTGTCTCCATCTTCCCTACTGTCTCCATCTTCCCTACTGTCTCCATCTTACTCTACTGTCTCCATCTTCCCTACTGTCTCCATCTTCCCTACTGTCTCCATCTTCCCTACTGTCTCCATCTTCCCTACTGTCTCCATCTTCCCTACTGTATCCATCTTACTCTACTGTCTCCATCTTCCCTACTGTCTCCATCTTCCCTACTGTCTCCATCTTGCCCTACTGTCTCCATCTTACTCTACTGTCTCCATCTTACTCTACTGTCTCCATCTCTCCCCACTGTCTCCATCTTCCCTACTGTCTCCATCTTACTCTACTGTCTCCATCTTGCCCTACTGTCTCCATCTTGCCCTACTGACTCCATCTTCCCTACTGTCTCCATCTTGCCTTACTGTCTCCATCTTGCCCTACTGTCTCCATCTTCCCTACTGTCTCCATCTTACTCTACTGTCTCCATCTTCCCTACTGTCTCCATCTTGCCCTACTGTCTCCATCTTCCCTACTGTCTCCATCTTACTCTACTGTCTCCATCTTACCTGTCTCCATCTCCCCACTGTCTCCCCATCTTACTCTACTGTCCATCTTACTCTACTGTCTCCTCTCCCCCACTGTCTCCATCTTCCCTACTGTCTCCATCTTCCCTATTGTCTCCATCTTACTCTACTGTCTCCATCTCTCCCCACTGTCTCCATCTTCCCTACTGTCTCCATCTTACTCTACTGTCTCCATCTCTCCCCACTGTCTCCATCTTCTTTACTGTCTCCATCTTACTCTACTGTCTCCATCTTACTCTACTGTCTCCATCTTACTGTACTGTCTCCATCTTACTCTACTGTCTCCCTCTCTCCCCACTGTCTCCATCTTGCCCTACTGTCTCCATCTTACTCTACTGTCTCCATCTTGTCCTACTGTCTCCATCTTGTCCTACTTTCTCCATCTTACTCTACTGTCTCCATCTCTCCCCACTGTCTCCATATTACTCTACTGTCTCCATCTTACTCTACTGTCTCCGTCTTACTCTACTGTCTCCATCTCTCCCCACTGTCTCCATCTTACTCTACTGTCTCCATCTTACTCTACTGTCTCCGTCTTACTCTACTGTCTCCATCTCTCCCCACTGTCTCCATCTTACTCTACTTTCTCCATCTTACTCTACTGTCTCCATCTTACTCTACTGTCTCCATCTTACTCTACTGTCTCCATCTTACTCTACTGTCTCCATCTCTCCCCATTGTCTCCATCTTACTCTACTGTCTCCATCTTACTCTACTGTCTACATCTCTCCCTACTGTCTCCATCTTGTCCTACTGTCTCCATCTTGCCCTACGGTCTCCATCTTGTCCTACTGTCTCCATCTTGTACTAATGTCTCCATCTTGTACTAATGTCTCCAACTTGCCCTACTGTCCCCATCTTGTCCTACTTTCTCCATCTTGTCCTACTGTCTCCATCTTGCCCTACTGTCTCCATCTTGTCCTACTGTCTCCATCTTGTACTAATGTCTCCATCTTGTACTAATGTCTCCATCTTGCCCTACTGTCCCCATCTTGTCCTACTTTCTCCATCTTGTCCTACTGTCTCCATCTTGCCCTACTGTCTCCATCTTGTCCTACTGTCTCCATCTTGTACTAATGTCTCCATCTTGTACTAATGTCTCCATCTTGTCCTACTGTCTCCATCTTGCCCTACTTTCTCCATCTTGCCCTACTGTCTCCATCTTGCCCTACTGTCTCCATCTTGTACTAATGTCTCCATCTTGCCCTACTGTCCCCATCTTGTCCTACTGTCTCCATCTTGTCCTACTGTCTCCATCTTGCCCTACTGTCTCCATCTTGTCCTACTGTCTCCATCTTGTCCTACTGTCTCCATCTTGCCCTACTGTCTCCATCTTGTCCTACTGTCTCCATCTTGCCCTACTGTATCCATCTAACTCTACTGTCTCCATCGTACTCTACTGTCTCCATCTCTTCCTACTGTCTCCATCATGTCCTACTGTTTCCATCTTGTCCTACTGTTTCCATCTTGCCCTACTGTCTCCATCTAACTCTACTGTCTCTATCTTACTCTACTGTCTACATCTCTCCCCACTGTCTCCATATTACTCTACTTTCTCCATCTTACTCTACTGTCTCCATCTTACTCTACTGTCTCCATCTTACTCTACTGTCTCCATCTTACTCTACTGTCTCCATCTTACTCTACTGTCTCCATCTCTCCCCATTGTCTCCATCTTACTCTACTGTCTCCATCTTACTCTACTGTCTACATCTCTCCCTACTGTCTCCATCTTGTCCTACTTTCTCCATCTTGCCCTACGGTCTCCCAGCTTGTCCTACTGTCTCCCATCTTGCCCCTACTGTCTCCATCTGTCCTACTGTCTCCATCTTGTACTAATGTCTCCATCTTGTACTAATGTCTTTCAACTTGCCCCTACTGTCCCCATCTTGTCCTACTTTCTCCATCTTGTCCTACTGTCTCCATCTTGCCCTACTGTCTCCATCTTGTCCTACTGTCTCCATCTTGTACTAATGTCTCCATCTTGTACTAATGTCTCCATCTTGCCCTACTGTCCCCATCTTGTCCTACTTTCTCCATCTTGTCCTACTGTCTCCATCTTGCCCTACTGTCTCCATCTTGTCCTACTGTCTCCATCTTGCCCTACTGTCTCCATCTTGTCCTACTGTCTCCATCTTGTACTAATGTCTCCATCTTGTACTAATGTCTCCATCTTGTCCTACTGTCTCCATCTTGCCCTACTTTCTCCATCTTGCCCTACTGTCTCCATCTCTTCCTACTGTCTCCATCATGTCCTACTGTTTCCATCTTGTCCTACTGTCTCCATCTTGCCCTACTGTCTCCATCTTGTCCTACTGTCTCCATCTTGTACTAATGTCTCCATCTTGTACTAATGTCTCCATCTTGTCCTACTGTCTCCATCTTGCCCTACTTTCTCCATCTTGCCCTACTGTCTCCATCTTGTCCTACTGTCTCCATCTTGTACTAATGTCTCCATCTTGTACTAATGTCTCCATCTTGTCCTACTGTCTCCATCTTGCCCTACTGTCTCCATCTTGTCCTACTGTCTCCATCTTGCCCTACTGTCTCCATCTAACTCTACTGTCTCCATCGTACTCTACTGTCTACATCTCTTCCTACTGTCTCCATCATGTCCTACTGTTTCCATCTTGTCCTACTGTTTCCATCTTGCCCTACTGTCTCCATCTAACTCTACTGTCTCTATCTTACTCTACTGTCTACATCTCTCCCCACTGTCTCCATCTTACTCTACTGTCTCCATCTTACTCTACTGTCTCCATCTTGCCCTACTGTCTTCATCTTGCCCTACTGTTCCCATCTTGCCCTACTGTTCCCATCTTGCCCTACAGTCTCCATCTCTCTATGCTGTCTCCATCTTGCCCTACTGTCTCCATCTTGCCCTACTGTCTCCATCTTGCCCTACTATCCCCATCTTGCCCTACTGTCTCCATCTTGCCCTACTATCCCCATCTTGCCCTACTATCCCCATCTTTTACTACTGTCTCCATCTTGCCCTACTGTCTCCATCTTGCCCTACTGTCTCCATCTCTCCATGCTGTCTCCATCTTGCCCTACAGTCTCCATCTTGTCCTACTGTCTCCATCTTGCCCTACTGTCTCCATCTTGCCCTACTGTCTCCATCTTGCCCTACCGTCTCCATCTTGCCCTACTGTCTCCATCTTTCCCTACTGTCTCCATCTTGCCCTACTGTCTCCATCTTGTCCTACTGTCTCCATCTTGTCCTACTGTCTCCATCTTGCCCTACTGTCTCCATCTTGTCCTACTGTCTCCATCTTGTCCTACTGTCTCCATCTTGCCCTACTGTCTCCATCTTGTCCTACTGTCTCCATCTTGCCCTACTGTCTCCATCTAACTCTACTGTCTCCATCGTACTCTACTGTCTACATCTCTTCCTACTGTCTCCATCATGTCCTACTGTTTCCATCTTGTCCTACTGTTCCATCTTGCCCTACTGTCTCCATCTAACTCTACTGTCTCTATCTTACTCTACTGTCTACATCTCTCCCCACTGTCTCCATCTTACTCTACTGTCTCCATCTTACTCTACTGTCTCCATCTTGCCCTACTGTCTTCATCTTGCCCTACTGTTCCCATCTTGCCCTACTGTTCCCATCTTGCCCTACTGTCTCCATCTCTCTATGCTGTCTCCATCTTGCCCTACTGTCTCCATCTTGCCCTACTGTCTCCATCTTGCCCTACTATCCCCATCTTGCCCTACTGTCTCCATCTTGCCCTACTATCCCCATCTTGCCCTACTATCCCCATCTTTTACTACTGTCTCCATCTTGCCCTACTGTCTCCATCTCTCCATGCTGTCTCCATCTTGCCCTACAGTCTCCATCTTGTCCTACTGTCTCCATCTTGCCCTACTGTCTCCATCTTGCCCTACTGTCTCCATCTTGCCCTACCGTCTCCATCTTGCCCTACTGTCTCCATCTTTCCCTACTGTCTCCATCTTGCCCTACTGTGACCATCTTGCCCTTCTGTCTCCATCTTGTCCTACTGTCTCCATCTTGTCCTACTGTCTCCATCTTGCCCTACTGTCTCCATCTCTCCCCACTGTCTCCATCTTCCCTACTGTCTCCATCTTACTCTACTGTCTCCATCTCTCCCCACTGTCTCCATCTTCCCTACTGTCTCCATCTTACTCTACTGTCTCCATCTTACTCTACTGTCTCCATCTTACTGTATTGTCTCCATCTTACTCTACTGTCTCCATCTTGTCCTACTGTCTCCATCTTGTCCTACTGTCTCCATCTTACTCTACTGTCTCCATCTTGTCCTACTGTCTCCATCTTACTCTACTGTCTCCATCTTGTCCTACTGTCTCCATCTTGCCCTACTGTCTCCATCTTACTCTACTGTCTCCATCTTGTCCTACTGTCTCCATCTTGTCCTACTGTCTCCATCTTACTCTACTGTCTCCATCTCTCCCCACTGTCTCCATATTACTCTACTGTCTCCATCTTACTCTACTGTCTCCGTCTTTCTCTACTGTCTCCATCTCTCCCCACTGTCTCCATCTTTCTCTACTGTCTCCATCTTACTCTACTGTCTCCGTCTTACTCTACTGTCTCCATCTCTCCCCACTGTCTCCATCTTACTCTACTTTCTCCATCTTACTCTACTGTCTCCATCTTACTCTACTGTCTCTATCTTACTCTACTGTCTCCATGTTACTCTACTGTCTCCATCTTACTCTACTGTCTCCATCTCTCCCCATTGTCTCCATCTTACTCTACTGTCTCCATCTTACTCTACTGTCTACATCTCTCCCTACTGTCTCCATCTTGTCCTACTGTCTCCATCTTGCCCTACGGTCTCCAGCTTGTCCTACTGTCTCCCATCTTGCCCTACTGTCTCCATCTTGTCCTACTGTCTCCATCTTGTACTAATGTCTCCATCTTGTACTAATGTCTCCATCTTGCCCTATTGTCCCCATCTTGTCCTACTTTCTCCATCTTGTCCTACTGTCTCCATCTTGCCCTACTGTCTCCATCTTGTCCTACTGTCTCCATCTTGTACTAATGTCTCCATCTTGCCCTACTGTCCCCATCTTGTCCTACTGTCTCCATCTTGTCCTACTGTCTCCATCTTGCCCTACTGTCTCCATCTTGTCCTACTGTCTCCATCTTGTCCTTCTGTCTCCATCTTGACCTACGGTCTCCAGCTTGTCCTACTGTCTCCCATCTTGCCCTACTGTCTCCATCTTGTCCTACTGTCTCCATCTTGTACTAATGTCTCCATCTTGTACTAATGTCTCCATCTTGCCCTACTGTCCCCATCTTGTCCTACTTTCTCCATCTTGTCCTACTGTCTCCATCTTGCCCTACTGTCTCCATCTTGTCCTACTGTCTCCATCTTTTACTAATGTCTCCATCTTGCCCTACTGTCCCCATCTTGTCCTACTGTCTCCATCTTGTCCTACTGTCTCCATCTTGCCCTACTGTCTCCATCTAACTCTACTGTCTCCATCGTACTCTACTGTCTACATCTTTTCCTACTGTCTCCATCATGTCCTACTGTTTCCATCTTGTCCTACTGTTTCCATCTTGCCCTACTGTCTCCATCTAACTCTACTGTCTCTATCTTACTCTACTGTCTACATCTCTCCCCACTGTCTCCATCTTACTCTACTGTCTCCATCTTACTCTACTGTCTCCATCTCTTCCCACTGTCTCCATCTCTCCCCATTGTCTCCATCTTACTCTACTGTCTCCATCTTACTCTACTGTCAACATCTCTCCCTACTGTCTCCATCTTGTCCTACTGTCTCCATCTTGCCCTACGGTCTCCATCTTGTCCTACTGTATCCATCTTGCCCTACTGTCTCCATCTTGTCCTACTGTCTCCATCTTGTACTAATGTCTCCATCTTGTACTAATGTCTCCATCTTGCCCTACTGTCTCCATCTTGTCCTACTGTCTCCATCTTGCCCTACGGTCCCCATCTTGTCCTACTGTCTCCATCTTGTCCTACTGTCTCCATCTTGTCCTACTGTCTCCATCTTGCCCTACTGTCTCCATCTTGTCCTACTGTCTCCATCTTGCCCTACTGTCTCCATCTAACTCTACTGTCTCCATCGTACTCTACTGTCTACATCTCTTCCTACTGTCTCCATCATGTCCTACTGTCTCCATCTTGTCCTACTGTCTCCATCTTGTCCTACTGTTTCCATCTTGCCCTACTGTCTCCATCTAACTCTACTGTCTCTATCTTACTCTACTGTCTACATCTCTCCCCACTGTCTCCATCTTACTCTACTGTCTCCATCTTGTCCTACTGTCTCCATCTTGCACTACTGTCTCCATCTTGCCCTACTGTCTCCATCTTACTCTACTGTCTACATCTCTCCCCACTGTCTCCATCTCTCCCTACTGTCTCCATCTTGCCCTACTGTATCCATCTTGCCCTACTGTCTCCATCTTGCCCTACTGTCTCCATCTCTCCATGCTGTCTCCATCTTGCCCTACTGTCTCCATCTTGCCCTACTGTCCCCATCTTGCCCTACTGTCCCCATCTTGCCCTACTGTCTCCATCTTGCCCTACTGTCTTCATCTTGCCCTACTGTTCCCATCTTGCCCTACTGTTCCCATCTTGCCCTACTGTCTCCATCTCTCTATGCTGTCTCCATCTTGCCCTACTGTCTCCATCTTGCCCTACTGTCTCCATCTTGCCCTACTATCCCCATCTTGCCCTACTGTCTCCATCTTGCCCTACTATCCCCATCTTGCCCTACTGTTCCCATCTTGCCCTACTGTTCCTATCTTGCCCTACTGTCTCCATCTCTCTATGCTGTCTCCATCTTGCCCTACTGTCTCCATCTTGCCCTACTGTCTCCATCTTGCCCTACTATCCCCATCTTGCCCTACTGTCTCCATCTTGCCCTACTGTCTCCATCCCTCCATGCTGTCTCCATCTTGCCCTACAGTTTCCATCTTGTCCTACTGTCTCCATCTTGCCCTACTGTCTCCATCTTGCCCTACTGTCTCCATCTTGCCCTACCGTCTCCATCTTGCCCTACTGTCTCCATCTTGCCCTACTGTCTTCATCTTGCCCTACTGTTCCCATCTTGCCCTACTGTTCCCATCTTGCCCTACTGTCTCCATCTCTCTATGCTGTCTCCATCTTGCCCTACTGTCTCCATCTTGCCCTACTGTCTCCATCTTGCCCTACTATCCCCATCTTGCCCTACTGTCTCCATCTTGCCCTACTGTCTCCATCCCTCCATGCTGTCTCCATCTTGCCCTACAGTTTCCATCTTGTCCTACTGTCTCCATCTTGCCCTACTGTCTCCATCTTGCCCTACTGTCTCCATCTTGCCCTACCGTCTCCATCTTGCCCTACTGTCTCCATCTTTCCCTACTGTCTCCATCTTGCCCTACTGTCACCATCTTGCCCTTCTGTCTCCATCTTGTCCTACTGTCTCCATCTTGCCCTACTGTCTCCATCTTGCCCTACTGTCTCCATCTTGCCCTACAGTCTCCATCTTGTCCTACTGTCTCCATCTTGCCCTACTGTCTCCATCTTGTACTAATGTCTCCATCTCAGTCTCTATCTTGCACTAATGTCTCCATCTTGTTCTATTCCCCCCATCCTGCCCTACCATGCCCAATGTGGCCCTCTCTCTGTCTGGTTCAACCACCAATCCCATACCAAGAGTTAGGGCCCCCAATGGACACATGCTGTTGTACTAGACCTCTCAGCAGGGTAAGTATATTGTATTTATTAATATATCATTGTGAATCTGGAATGGCACTTACCTGCTCAGCCCCTGCCTAGAGTGTAAGCTCTTCTGTACTATGAGCCAAGATACAGTGATCTGTGCAGCTCTGAAATTTCCTTGTTTTCTCCTCTGTTTGTACTTTACTGTATTGTATTCCAATAGCCGCCGCCTGCTGGGTAAGGTTGGTATTGCGCATCGTATGCTGAGCCCCATTAGCAATAGATTGGCTGGTGTATATATATATATATACATTTATACTGGCGGGTGAATATAGATATAGATATACATTTATACTGGTGGGTGGATATAGATATAGATATACATTTATACTGGCGGGTGTATATAGATATAGATATACATTTATACTGGCGGGTGTATATAGATATACATTTATACTGGCGGGTGTATATAGATATAGATATACATTTATACTGGCGGGTGTATATAGATATAGATATACATTTATACTGGCGGGTGTATATAGATATATATATACATTTATACTGGCGGGTCTATATATATATATATATATTGTGGTATGGTGACCAAAAGGTCCCCGGTTTCCTGGGGAAAAGTGATTGACAACAGGTACGTTGGGCCACGGATTCTCAGACATTTTTACTGAGGTGAGACCAG
Organism: Xenopus tropicalis; assembly: GCF_000004195.4. Taxonomy (NCBI): domain Eukaryota; kingdom Metazoa; phylum Chordata; class Amphibia; order Anura; family Pipidae; genus Xenopus; species Xenopus tropicalis. The sequence goes on along the minus strand of NC_030682.2, from coordinate 152,540,240 downwards.
CAGTGTTTTGGGGCATAGAAACACTTTGTTTCTCTGCAGTTTTTTAAATTGTTGATCCGGGGCTGGTCTTACTGGGAATCCGCAAGAGCAGGGTGGGTGGATTCCCAAATCCATAGGCCAGGTTTTCAGGAGGCCCTAGGCCTATTTGTAGTACACCTGAAGCTGTGCAGGGGCTGATGAGCCTGTGTGAGAGAGAGACATGCTGCTGGATTGGCTCAGCTTCAGGAGAAAGAGAAGCATTTATTTTTGTGTTAGCCAGGAGGCTTGATATTTCTGTTCCAACTGTTGTTTTATACCCCCTGCGAGGGGAAACTTCTGCAACCGCTGAAAAATAAACGCGGGCAGGAAGCCCTTACACCGGTCTTGGTGTGTGCAGTTGCCTCATTTGCAGCCTACCAGCGAGTGAACCCCCACAATTGGTGTTTCGGATGCGGGCATCGACTGCCACACGCGGGAGTCACCTGACCACAGTAAGTCTCCTGTGGGAATTGTGTGGACTGTATATCGTATAAGTGATATTTAAAGGGACACTGCACATAAAAGTTATAATATGGAGGATGTCCTCAAGGCCTTGCTGCAATCCACGGCTACCTTACAAAGGGCCCACCAGGAGAGCACGGCTACCTTACAAAGGGCCCACCAGGAGAGCACAGCTACCTTACAAAGGGCCCACCAGGAGAGCACGGCTACCTTACAAAGGGCCCACCAGGAGAGCACGGCTACCTTACAAAGGGCCCACCAGGAGAGCACGGCTACCTTACAAAGGGCCCACCAGGAGAGCACGGCTACCTTACAAAGGGCCCACCAGGAGAGCACGGCTACCTTACAAAGGGCCCACCAGGAGAGCACGGCTACCTTACAAGGGGCCCACCAGGAGAGCACGGCTACCTTACAAGGGGCCCACCAGGAGAGCCTGGTGCTACAGCAGCAGTCTAACGCCAACCAGCAGGAGGCAAATCGTTTGTTGGAAGCCCAGATTACAGCACTGGCACAGGCTGCAGAGAGAGATCGGCAGTTGCAAATTGAGCTGGTAAAACAGCTGACAGCCAAGGTCTCTGGGGATGCTGCTGTGGCCCCTGGAGTACATCGCTCCATCCCAGGCAGCAACCTCCTGCGGAGAATGACTGGGCAGGATGATGTGGAGGCTTTCCTCTGTACCTTTGAGAGGACGGCAGAGCAGCAAGCCTGGTCGAGGGAGCAGTGGGCGATGATTGTTGCGCCACTACTAGTGGGGGATGCCCAGAAAGCTTTTTATGATCTGTCCTCCGAGGACGCTAAGGACTATGACAAGTTGAAGTCTGAAATCCTGCGGAGACTGGGGGTAACCACCTCTGTGAGGGCCCAGCGGGTCCACAGTTGGGACTTTAAGGGTAAGGGGTCACCGCGTTCCCAGATGTATGATCTCATTAACCTAGTGAAACGTTGGCTGCAGCCAGACTTGCTTTCCGGACCTCAGGTAGTGGAAAGGGTCACAATGGACCGATACCTGAGAGCCCTTCCCACAGAATTACGGCGGTGGGTGAGCCAATCTGACCAAAATACAGCAGACCAGTTGGTGGAACTGGTGGAGCGATACCTCACTGCTGAGGACTTCACTACCCGGGCGGTGTCCACCCCGAAGAGGCTGTCTGCAGTTGTCCTACCCAAGAAGTCGGCTACAGTGGAGAAGCCCAGCGCAGAGGACCCCGGGAACCCAGGTTCAGAGTCAACAAGAGGAAGATCTCGCGGAGACAGCCCACGCCAGACCCGCAGAGCTCCCCAGTGCTGGAGGTGCCGAGAGTGGGGACATATTGCCCCCAACTGCCCAGCTGATCCAGAACCCATGGAGTGTGGAACAGAGAGGAAGTTGTCTCTGTTCGCTAGACCAGGTCTTGTTGTTGATCCTGAGGTACCTACTTGTGTTGTCCAGATTGGTAAGCGCACTGTGAATGCACTGTTAGACACAGGTAGCTTAGTCACACTGGTAAACACACAGCTCCTGAAAGACTGTCCTTTAACCCAGCGTCAAGTGGGAGTGGTGTGTGTACATGGGGACTGTAAGAAATACCCCATGGCCCTAGTGACTTTTGTGACCCCCGCAGGGACTGTGTGCCATGAAGTGGCAGTGTCTCCCATACTCCTGCACAGTGTAATTTTGGGCAGAGACTTCCCCTTATTTCAAGAACTGTGCCAGGAACAGGTTCCGGAGACTGAGCATGGGGAGGGGAGACTCCACCCAATTGAACTGGATCCTTCTACAGGGACTGTTAATGACAGTACAATGTCTGGGGGAGAGAAAGTGGGACCACTCGTCTCAGATGTTATTGTAAATGGTACTGATGAGGGGTCAGAAGAAAATGAGTTGTTTCCCTTAGCTGTATTAGTTGGCGAATCTGAAGCAACTGCGGAGACTGTTGAGGAACCTAGCATGCCTGAGCTAGAGGTCTCCCGCCATAACTTTGGAACCGCCCAGCTAAGGGACCCAACCCTTACTAAAGCTTGGGAAAATGTCACCATTAATAATGAGAACACAGAAAATCCTGGTGTAGACTGTGTATTTCCTCACCTTGTTGTACAAAATGACTTGCTTTACTATGTGGATAAGATTCGAGGGGAGATTGTGGAACAGTTAGTGGTTCCCCAGCCATATAGGAGAACGGTTCTCAATCTGGCCCATTCTCATCCACTAGGTGGCCACCTAGCATATGAGAAAACCAAAGACCGAGTGTTACAGCGGTTCTTTTGGCCGGGGGTACATGCAGATATAAAGAGCCATTGTGAATCCTGAAGTGGTTGATAAAGATGGGAGGAATTGGGATTGTTTACTTCCCTATCTTATGTTTGCCATTAGAGAAGTCCCACAGGCCTCTACGGGGTTTTCCCCCTTCGAGTTGTTATATGGGCGCCACCCACGAGGGCTGTTGGACGTGGCAAAGGAGACATGGGAATCTGAATCCACCCCATACAAAAGTGTGGTAGAGCATGTTGCAGACATGCAAGACCGTCTTGCAATGGTCATGCCCCTTGTGAGAGAGCATATGCTTCAGGCCCAGGAAGCTCAAAGCCGGATATATAATAGATCGGCTTGTGTCCGAACTTTCCAGCCTGGGGACAGGGTGTTAGTCTTGGTTCCTACAGTAGAAAGTAAGTTCCTGGCCAAATGGCAGGGCCCTTACGAGATTATAGAGCGCATAGGGGAAGTTAATTATAAGGTGTCCCAACCAGACAGGCGTAAGAAGGAGCAGCTCTATCATGTGAACCTAATTAAGTCCTGGAAAGATAGGGAAGCCCTGTCAGCCTATTCTACAGCTGTAGAGGTAGAAATCCCTCATGTGCCTGAGGTAAAAGTGGCTGAGACCCTCACTAACAGTCAGAAGCAGGAAATGAGAGAATTCCTGATCAGGAATAGACAAATATTCTCAGACCAGCCTGGGCTTACTGAGATGATAAAACATGACATTATAACTGGACCGGGGGTTAAAGTCAATGTCAGACCTTATAGGATACCCGAGGCCCGACGCCAGGCAGTTGCAGGGGAGATTAAAAGGATGTTGGAGCTGGACGTAATTGAGGAGTCCCATAGTGACTGGTCCAGCCCCATTGTCCTTGTCCCAAAACCGGATGGGAGCATCTGATTTTGCAAGGACTTCAGAAAGTTAAATGAGGTCAGCAAGTTTGATGCATATCCAATGCCCCGGGTAGATGAATTGATTGAAAGGCTAGGACAGGCCCGATACATCACCACTCTAGATCTTACCAAGGGGTATTGGCAGGTACCCCTCACCGAAGGGGCGAAAGAGAAGACGGCCTTTTCCACTCCTGAGGGGCAGTGGCAATATAAACGCTTACCGTTTGGCTTACATGGGGCCCCAGCTACGTTTCAGAGAATGATGGATCGCATTCTCAAACCACACAGAGGGTATGCTTCAGCCTACCTGGACGATGTGGTTATCTTTAGCCCGGACTGGGAAAGTCATTTGCCTCGGGTACAAGCGGTCCTTGACTCTATCTGGAAGGCTGGTCTGACAGCAAACCCCAAAAAGTGTGCCATGGGGTTAGAAGAGGCCCGCTATTTGGGGTATGTTATTGGAAGAGGGGTAGTCAAGCCCCAGGTGTCCAAAATTGAGGGAATTCAGCAGTGGCCCTGGCCCAATTCCAAGAAGCAAGTGAGGGCTTTTCTTGGGATAGTGGGGTATTACAGGAGATTTGTCCCCAATTTTGCCTCCCTAGCATCCCCACTTACTGACCTCACAAAAGGGAGTAAAACTGGAGCAGTTACATGGACCCAGAGGCAGAGGAAGCCTTTCTAAACCTGAAGGCATCCTTGTGCAGATACCCGGTGCTAATAGCTCCTAATTTCAAAAAAGAGTTCCTTGTACAGACTGATGCCTCTGAGGTTGGGTTGGGGGCTGTTCTGTCACAAGTGGTGAATGGGGAAGAGCACCCGGTAGCATACCTAAGTAGGAAACTAACCCCCGCTGAATGCAGGTATGCCATTGTAGAGAGGGAGTGTCTGGCCATCAAGTGGGCATTGGAGAGCCTGAGATATTATCTCTTAGGGAGGCAGTTCAAACTTATCACCGACCATGCCCCACTTAAATGGATGGCCCAAAATAGGGAAAAGAATGCCAGGGTCACGAGGTGGTTCTTATCTCTTCAGAATTTTAAAGGAACAGTAACACCAAAAAATGAAAGAGCTTTAAAGTAATAAAAATATAATGCACTGTTGCCCTGCACTGGTAAAACTGGTGTGTTTGCTACAGTAACCCTACTATAATTTATATAAATACCCCGCTGTGTAGCCCCGGGGGCAGCCATTCCTGCACTGGTACAGCTGGGGTGTTTGCTACAGAAACCCTACTATAGTTTATATAAATACCCCGCTGTGTAGCCCCGGGGGCAGCCATTCCTGCACTGGTACAGCTGGGGTGTTTGCTACAGAAACCCTACTATAGTTTATATAAATACCCCGCTGTGTAGCCCCGGGGGCAGCCATTCCTGCACTGGTACAGCTGGGGTGTTTGCTACAGAAACCCTACTATAGTTTATATAAATACCCCGCTGTGTAGCCCCGGGGGCAGCCATTCCTGCACTGGTACAGCTGGGGTGTTTGCTACAGAAACCCTACTATAGTTTATATAAATACCCCGCTGTGTAGCCCCGGGGGCAGCCATTCCTGCACCGGTACAGCTGGGGTGTTTGCTACAGAAACCCTACTATAGTTTATATAAATACCCCGCTGTGTAGCCCCGGGGGCAGCCATTCCTGCACTGGTACAGCTGGGGTGTTTGCTACAGAAACCCTACTATAGTTTATATAAATACCCCGCTGTGTAGCCCCGGGGGCAGCCATTCCTGCACTGGTACAGCTGGGGTGTTTGCTACAGAAACCCTACTATAGTTTATATAAATACCCCGCTGTGTAGCCCCAGGGGCAGCCATTCCTGCACTGGTACAGCTGGGGTGTTTGCTACAGAAACCCTACTATAGTTTATATAAATACCCCGCTGTGTAGCCCCGGGGGCAGCCATTCCTGCACTGGTACAGCTGGGGTGTTTGCTACAGAAACCCTACTATAGTTTATATAAATACCCCGCTGTGTAGCCCCGGGGGCAGCCATTCCTGCACTGGTACAGCTGGGGTGTTTGCTACAGAAACCCTACTATAGTTTATATAAATACCCCGCTGTGTAGCCCCGGGGGCAGCCGTTCCTGCACTGGTACAGCTGGGGTGTTTGCTACAGAAACCCTACTATAGTTTATATAAATACCCCGCTGTGTAGCCCCGGGGGCAGCCGTTCCTGCACTGGTACAGCTGGGGTGTTTGCTACAGAAACCCTACTATAGTTTATATAAATACCCCGCTGTGTAGCCCCGGGGGCAGCCATTCCTGCACTGGTACAGCTGGGGTGTTTGCTACAGAAACCCTACTATAGTTTATATAAATACCCCGCTGTGTAGCCCTGGGGGCAGCCATTCAAGCTGGAAAAAAGGAGAAAAGGCACAGGTTACATAGCAGATAACAGATAAGTTCTGTAGAATACAATAGTGTTTTATCTGTTATCTGCTATGTGCCTGTGCCTTTTCTCCTTTGAATGGCTGCCCCCGGGGCTACACAGCGGGGTATTTATATAAACTATAGTAGGGTTTCTGTAGCAAACACCCCAGCTGTACCAGTGCAGGAATGGCTGCCCCCGGGGCTACACAGCGGGGTATTTATATAAACTATAGTAGGGTTTCTGTAGCAAACACCCCAGCTGTACCGGTGCAGGAATGGCTGCCCCCGGGGCTACACAGCGGGGTATTTATATAAACTATAGTAGGGTTTCTGTAGCAAACACCCCAGCTGTACCGGTGCAGGAATGGCTGCCCCCGGGGCTACACAGCGGGGTATTTATATAAACTATAGTAGGGTTTCTGTAGCAAACACCCCAGCTGTACCAGTGCAGGAATGGCTGCCTCCATGGCTACATAGCTGCTTATTTATATAAACTATAGTAGACTTTCTGAAGCAAACACACAACTTTTACCAGTGCAGGCAGCAGCACATTATATTTTAGTTACTTTTATACACTTTCATTTTTTGGTGTTACTGTTCCTTTAAGTTCTCAGTGGAACATAGACCTGGAAAGTTGCAAGGTAATGCAGATGCTCTCTCCAGGGTATATTCGTTGATGGCATGCTGTGCTCAGCCCCACGGGCTTGAGCAGAGGGGGGGGATATGTGGTATGGTGACAAAAAGGTCCCTGGTTTCCTGGGGAAAAGTGATTGACAACAGGTATGTTGGGCCACGGATTCTCAGACATTTTTACTGAGGTGAGACCAGCAGTGTTTGGGGCATAGAAACACTTTGTTTCTCTGCAGTTTTTTAAATTGTTGATCCGGGGCTGGTCTTACTGGGAATCCGCAAGAGCAGGGTGGGTGGATTCCCAAATCCATAGGCCAGGTTTTCAGGAGGCCCTAGGCCTATTTGTAGTACACCTGAAGCTGTGCAGGGGCTGATGAGCCTGTGTGAGAGAGAGACATGCTGCTGGATTGGCTCAGCTTCAGGAGAAAGAGAAGCATTTATTTTTGTGTTAGCCAGGAGGCTTGATATTTCTGTTCCAACTGTTGTTTTATACCCCCTGCGAGGGGAAACTTCTGCAACCGCTGAAAAATAAACGCGGGCAGGAAGCCCTTACACCAGTCTTGGTGTGTGCAGTTGCCTCATTTGCAGCCTACCAGCGAGTGAACCCCCACAATATATATACATTTATACTGGCGGGTGTATATAGATATAGATATACATTTCTACTGGCAGGTGTATATAGATATATATATACATTTATACTGGCGGGTGTATATAGATATATATATACATTTATACTGGCGGGTGTATATAGATATATATATACATTTATACTGGCGGGTGTATATAGATATATATATCTACATTTATACTGGCAGGTGTATATAGATATATATATCTACATTTATACTGGCGGGTGTATATAGATATACATTTATACTGGCGGGTGAGTATATATATATACATTTATACTGGCGGGTGTATATAGATATATATATACATTTATACTGGCGGGTGTATATAGATATATATATACATTTATACTGGCGGGTGTTGTCACACAACGTATGACGTATGAGCCGCTAGCACAATCAGGGAAATACCACACGTGCCACAGGGGTTGTTTCCCAGGGGTTTATTACAACCAAACGTAGATAAACAGGGAAAGGGCAATACGCATGGAAGGTCCACAAGTCCCAATTACATCAATCCTCCTACAGGGAGTCTTCAGGGCAAACCCCCTCTGCACAGTCTCCAGGGAACAAAGGCCGAGTCTCCCAGCCCAACCCCCAATACACAAAGGTGTCCCACCCAGACAGTCACAATTACCTGGGTAGCCTCCCCAGGCAGTTCCAATGGGAATAAACAAAGTTCCTTTTTGGGTAGTTCCACAGAAACACACTACCTTGGTTCCAGGGGCAAACAGTCCTTCCACAGGGGTTAGGGTAATCCAGTTGGAGGGAATCTTCCTGCCTGAGCTAGGATGGATCCCAAGGAACCGCAGGGGAGGGTGTCCTGCCGTAGCGAGGTTACACCCAGATGAACCAAAAGCTCCTTCTCCACCCACAACCTCTGGGTTTTCTACCCTGCTGCTGGTACCTCCCCTCTTTTCCACACCCCCTAGGATTGATTGGTTAGGAGGCTGACCCTGCTTCTGCTTAACCCAACCCTAGCAGCTCCAATTGGCAGGGTCCCCTGCAGCATCATTAGGGGAGGGGTTTAACCTAGGAGGGACTTGCCCAGCTCCTCTGGAGGGGACTTATGGGAGCTTCTTTGTTTAAAACCCTTTCGGCGGGAAAACAGAACAATGGGCTGCCACCATCTTGGCTAGATCATGCACTGGCTAAACATGGGGCCAGTATAAGGGTTTTTTGGTCACACTTCTCCCCCCTGGCGCAGGTGGTTTCCCTGGGGCTCCCCTTTATTAGGGAGGGCCTCAGGAACCACTGCTGGTCGGTTAGTCCTCCTGGCGTGAGAGTCCATCTGCATTGTGATGCTCTTTTCCCTTTCGGTGTTGAATGGTGAAGTTATACTGTTGAAGCAGGAGGCTCCATCTTAGAAGTTTCCCATTGTCTCCTGAGACCCTCTGTAACCAACTGAGGGGGTTGTGATCTGTCACAACAGTGAATTCTCTGCCATACAGATAGGGCTGCAGTTTCTGTAAAGCCCATACAATTGCTAGGCACTCCTTTTCAATGGTGGCATAGGCAGCCTCTCGGGGTAACAGTTTCCTGCTCAGGTAGGCAACGGGGTGCTCCTCACCATAGGTATTAACTTGGGAAAGTACTGCTCCAAGGCCAAAATTGGAAGCATCAGTCTGCAAAATGAAGCGCCGGGAGAAATCTGGGGCCGCCAGCACAGGGGAACTAGCCAGAGCTTGCTTTAGAGCGTTCATGGCTGACTCACATTCTGGGGTCCACACAATGGTTCGAGAACGTTGGCGACTTGTCAGATCTGTCAAGGGTTTGGCAACAGTACTATAGTTAGGGATAAATTTCCGATAATAACCTGAAGTTCCTAAGAAGGCTAATACCTGTTTTTGAGTTTTGGGTATAGGCCACTGACAAATTGCCTCAACTTTAGCAGGATCAGGGCGAAGCTGTCCACCCCCAACTCTATGTCCCAAGTATTGTACCTCGGCCATGGCTAAGTGGCACTTTTCTGGCTTAAGGGTAAGCCCAGCATCCTGAATTTGAGCAAAAACTCGCTGGAGGTGCTGGAGATGCTCCTCCCAAGTCTGGCTAAAGACAGCTATGTCATCCAGATAGGCCTGAGCAAAGTCCTGCATTCCCTCCAGCAGCCTGTTCACCAGGCGTTGGAAAGTTGCGGGCGCGTTTCTCATACCAAAGGGCATTACCGTAAATTGATATAAACCAAAGGGGGTGAGGAAGGCTGACTTTTCCTGGGCACTAGGGGCAAGGGGAATCTGCCAGTAACCGCGACTGAGATCAAGGGTAGTCAAATATTTTGCATTTCCCAGCCGGTCTAAGAGCTCATCTACCCTGGGCATTGGGTAAGCATCAGTGGTGGTCACATCATTAAGTCGTCTATAGTCCACACAGAATCGGGTACTACCATCTTTCTTGGGCACCAGCACCACAGGTGAAGCCCATGGGCTATGGGAGGGAGTAATAACCCCAAAGGCCAACATCTCATCTATCTGACTTTTCATCTCTGGCCGAACTGCTTCGGCCACTCGGTAAGCAGGGCTACGTATAGGTAACTGAGTTCCTGTATCAACTTTATGTTCAGCCCAGTGGGTGCGCCCTGGGTTCGCCGAAAACATGGGAGAATAGGAATGTAAAATTTTACGAAGTTGGTCTTGTTGAGATAGGTGAAGGTGGTCACTTATGGTAACTGCGTCTATTCCCCTGGCTGGAGTGGCCTCCTCAATAAGGTTGGGGAGTGGAGGATCATCAGTACCTTCAACTGGTGCACTGCATATGGCACTAACAATGTCCTCTCTGATGTGATAAGGCTTCATCATATTTATGTGGACAGTCTTATAGTGAGATGGGTCCTCAGGGGGAGTTACCACATAGGTTGTATCATGAAGCTTATGAGTGACCACATAGGGTCCTTCCCATGCAGCCTGGAGCTTGTCATGACGTGTGGGTACTAGGAGAAGCACCTTGTCTCCTTCCATAAACCTGCGTTCCCTGGCCTTGCGGTCATACCACACTTTCTGCCTTTGCTGAGCTGCGGAGAGGTGATCATGTGCCAGGCTGGTCATTTGTTCCAGACGCTGGCGAAACTTTAATACATAGGGGATTATGGGGACTTCTTGTGATTGTGGGGCCCCTTCCCAATATTCACATAGTAAATCTAAGGGGCCTCGGACCCTTCGACCATACAACAGTTCAAAGGGAGAGAATCCTGTGGACTCTTGGGGAACTTCTCGATAGGCAAATAGCAAATGGGGCAAATAACGCTCCCAGTCCTTCTCGCCAGATTCCACAAATGTCCGTAACATGGTCTTTAGTGTCCCATTAAATCTCTCACAAAGACCATTTGTTTGGGGGTGGTATGGGGATGAGTGGATCGCCCGGACCCCACAACGCTGCCACAGGCATTGCAGTAGTTGGGATGTGAACTGGGGTCCCTGGTCTGACAATATTTCACTAGGAAAGCCCACCCGGCTGAAAATCTGGATAAGGGCATCAGCCACTGTGGGGGCATCAATTTTACGCAATGCTACAGCTTCTGGGTACCGGGTGGCATAATCCATTACAGTGAGGATATACTGTTTTCCAGAATGGCTTGGCCGGCTAAGGGGCCCAATAAGATCAACTGCCACCCGTTGGAAGGGCTCACTGATGATGGGCAAGGGGCAGAGGGGAAACTTGGGCTTATCATTGGCCCTGCCAGTCCTCTGACAGCTGTCACATGTGCGGCAGTACCGCGTCACCTCCTGTGAGATGCCAGGCCAGTAAAAATTTTGGGTCAATCGGTGTCGAGTACGGGTAACCCCCTGGTGTCCAGCTAAAGGGATCTCATGGGCCATGTGAAGAAGCTGAGCCCGGTAACTCAGGGGTACTATAAGTTGTCGGGAACTCTTCCATGGCTGGTTGGGGTTCCCCTTCACAATCCTATAGAGTAGCCCCTGCTCCCAAACAATCTGTTCCCCTCGCTCATTTGGGGGTTTCCCTGCCTTAATTCGTATACATTCTAAGGTAGGGTCAGTGTGCTGAGCTTCCCTAAAGGTAGTGGGGTGGAGCAAGTCAGGGGTAGGGGGACTGTCACAGTCAGCTGCAGGTTCTCTTACCATTTGTGGCGCATCCATGGAGACAGCGTTGACTTCATTAGTATCTCGGGAGAGGCTGCATTCAATATGGCCCACATCATTGCCCAGGAGGATCTCAGCAGGCAGTTGTCGCAGTATGCCAACTCGATGAGTAAACGGCCCATGTCCTAGATCCAAGGTGACCTGGGCTAGGGGAATATCTTGTTTGTGCCCCCCAGCCAGAACAATACGGGCAGTTTTGCCAGGAATCACTGCATCTGCAGAGACAATATGGGGCTCCACTAGGGTAATAAATGATCCTGAGTCTAAGAACCCCTCCACCTGCCTACCATTGATCCTGACAGGAAGTACATGTTTTCTGGGCTGTCCACTGTTGTCCCAGCCCATCCCCAAGACAACATATTCCTCTATTACATCCTCTCTTGGCCTGGGAGGGGCAACCGCTGGGTCTGTGGTAAGCTGCCGTACTGTCTGGATAACTTGCTGACGAATATTGGGTCCTGGTGAAGAGACAGCAGCGACCTGCCGAGGTGCAGAGAGCCTCCCTGTGGGCCCTGGCGGGGCAGGACGTAGATTTAAAGGGCAGGCTGGAGATAAATGGGCCAGAGATCCACAACGGAAACAGGTCCGGGGTGTGGCTGCGCGAGTAGGTGCTGAGAGGGTGCGATTAGGTAAATGGTTTAACCGCGGAGGCTGGGGGCGGTCCAGACCACGGGTGTTGACCATAGTACCTGAAGCAAGGGTAAGGGGGCGGGCCTGGGAGCGGTTTTCAATATACTCATCCGCTAGCTGGGTGGCCTCATCTAGGGTGCCTGGCTTGCGGTCACTTACCCACTCCCGTACCTCAGTGGGGCATCGTTCAAGGAATTGTTCCTTAAGGATAAGCTGGCATAAGTCTTCCAGAGTGTGGGTCTTGTTGCCGCGTATCCAGTGGCGAAATGCCCTTTGTAGTTTCCCACCAAAGTTCTGGTAGGTATCTTGAGGGATTTTAACCAGGCTACGGAATGTTCTCCGGTAGGAATCAGGCGTAATGGAATAGCTGGCTAAAAGTATCCGCCGTACTTCCCCATAATTCGCCCTCTGAGGATAAGGGATTTCCTGATAAACTTCATTAGCTTTGCCTGTGAGCTTACCCGCCAGTATAAGCACCCACTCCTCCTGAGGGACTCGGTGGTCCTCACACAAACCTTCAAAGGAGCGAAGGAAACCGTCTATGCTCTGCTTAGATTCATCAAATGTGGGGAAAGCAGCATGAGTCAATTTCACCACTCGCCGCTGAGCATTGGGTGACCCCACAGCAGGCCCAGAGCTCAAGGGCCCAGGCTGATTGGTCTGCAAAGTTAGGCGCCATACCTCTAGCCGTTCTGCTGGGGACAGGCCTGGGCCAATAGCAGCTAAGTGTTTATGGAACATAGTGAGAGTGCTGTCCTCACCTCCCTCCGCTGCATCTTGATGCAAGTTAGACATCTCTTCTCCCCCCTCAGGAGTCTCCGGGTCCCCCTGGGTGTCGCCTTCTTGGGTAGGCTGAGCATGGGGAGTGAGTAGCTCCATCAGCTCGTGTCTCCGCTTCCCCTCTGGGTCAATACCCCACCGGTGGCAGAGCCGTTGCAGCGTGGGTAGCCGGAGCTCAGAGAGCTCATGAGCTGTAAGGTCCAAGTAGTTCCCTGATGTGCTAGCATCCATATCCCACCGCTGCCACCAGAAATGTCACACAACGTATGACGTATGAGCCGCTAGCACAATCAGGGAAATACCACACGTGCCACAGGGGTTGTTTCCCAGGGGTTTATTACAACCAAACGTAGATAAACAGGGAAAGGGCAATACGCATGGAAGGTCCACAAGTCCCAATTACATCAATCCTCCTACAGGGAGTCTTCAGGGCAAACCCCCTCTGCACAGTCTCCAGGGAACAAAGGCCGAGTCTCCCAGCCCAACCCCCAATACACAAAGGTGTCCCACCCAGACAGTCACAATTACCTGGGTAGCCTCCCCAGGCAGTTCCAATGGGAATAAACAAAGTTCCTTTTTGGGTAGTTCCACAGAAACACACTACCTTGGTTCCAGGGGCAAACAGTCCTTCCACAGGGGTTAGGGTAATCCAGTTGGAGGGAATCTTCCTGCCTGAGCTAGGATGGATCCCAAGGAACCGCAGGGGAGGGTGTCCTGCCGTAGCGAGGTTACACCCAGATGAACCAAAAGCTCCTTCTCCACCCACAACCTCTGGGTTTTCTACCCTGCTGCTGGTACCTCCCCTCTTTTCCACACCCCCTAGGATTGATTGGTTAGGAGGCTGACCCTGCTTCTGCTTAACCCAACCCTAGCAGCTCCAATTGGCAGGGTCCCCTGCAGCATCATTAGGGGAGGGGTTTAACCTAGGAGGGACTTGCCCAGCTCCTCTGGAGGGGACTTATGGGAGCTTCTTTGTTTAAAACCCTTTCGGCGGGAAAACAGAACAATGGGCTGCCACCATCTTGGCTAGATCATGCACTGGCTAAACATGGGGCCAGTATAAGGGTTTTTTGGTCACAGGTGTATATAGATATATATATATATATACATTTATACTGGCGGGTATATGTAGATATAGATATACATTTATACTGGCGGGTGAGTATATATATATACATTTATACTGGTGGGTATATGTAGATATAGATATACATTTATACTGGCGGGTGTATATAGATTTATACTGGCGGGTGTATGTAGATATAGATATACATTTATACTGGCGGGTGAGTATATATATATACATTTATACTGGCGGGTATATGTAGATATAGATATACATTTATACTGGCGGGTGTATATAGATATATATATATATACATTTATACTGGCGGGTGTATGTAGATATAGATATACATTTATACTGGCGGGTGATTATATATATATACATTTATACTGGCGGGTATATGTAGATATAGATATACATTTATACTGGCGGGTGTATATAGATATATATATATATATATACATTTATACTGGCGGGTGTATATACATATACATACAGTATGTGCCAGATACAGTATGTGCAAGACACAGTATGTGCCATATACAGTATTTATGTGCCATATACAGTATGTGCCAGATACAGTATTTATGTGCCAGATACAGTTTGTGCCAGATACAGTATGTGCCATATACAGTATTTATGTGCCATATACAGTATGTGCCAGATACAGTATTTATGTGCCAGATACAGCATGTGCCAGATACAGTATGTGCCATATACAGTATTTATGTGCCATATACAGTATTTATGTGCCATATACAGTATGTGCCAGATACAGTATTTATGTGCCAGATACAGCATGTGCCAGATACAGTATGTGCCATATACAGTATTTATGTGCCATATACAGTATGTGCCAGATACAGTATTTATGTGCCAGATACAGCATGTGCCAGATACAGTATGTGCCATATACAGTATGTGCCGGATACAGTATGTGCCATATACAGTATTTATGTGCCAGATACAGTATGTGCCATATACAGTATGTGCCGGATACAGTATGTGCCATATACAGTATTTATGTGCCAGACACAGTATGTGCCATATACAGTATGTGCCATATACAGTATGTGCCAGATACAGTATTTATGTGCCAGATACAGTATTTATGTGCCATATACAGTATGTGCCAGATACAGTATTTATGTGCCAGATACAGTTTGTGCCAGATACAGTATGTGCCATATACAGTATTTATGTGCCATATACAGTATGTGCCAGATACAGTATTTATGTGCCAGATACAGCATGTGCCAGATACAGTATGTGCCATATACAGTATGTGCCGGATACAGTATGTGCCATATACAGTATTTATGTGCCAGATACAGTATGTGCCATATACAGTATGTGCCGGATACAGTATGTGCCATATACAGTATTTATGTGCCAGACACAGTATGTGCCATATACAGTATGTGCCATATACAGTATGTGCCAGATACAGTATTTATGTGCCAGATACAGTATTTATGTGCCAGATACAGTATGTGCCAGATACAGTATGTGCCATATACAGTATTTATGTGCCAGATACAGTATGTGCCATATACAGTATTTATGTGCCAGATACAGTATGTGCCATATACAGTATTTATGTGCCAGATACAGTATGTGCCATATACAGTATTTATGTGCCAGATACAGTATGTGCCATATACAGTATTTATGTGCCAGATACAGTATGTGCCAGATACAGTATGTGTCATATACAGTATTTATGTGCCAGATACAGTATGTGCCAGATACAGTATTTATGTGCCAGATACAGTATTTATGTGCCATATACAGTATGTGCCATATACAGTATTTATGTGCCAGATACAGTATGTGCCATATACAGTATGTGCCATATACAGTATGTGCCATACACAGTATTTATGTGCAGGATACAGTATGTGCCATATACAGTATTTATGTGCCAGATACAGTATGTGCCAGATACAGTATTTATGTGTCAGATACAGTATTTATGTGCCAGATACAGTATGTGCCATATACAGTATTTATGTGCCAGATACAGTATGTGCCAGATACAGTATGTGCCAGATACAGTATTTATGTGCCAGATACAGTATGTGCCATATACAGTATGTGCCAGATACAGTATTTATGTGCCTGATACAGTATGTGCAATATACAGTATGTGCCAGATACAGTATTTATGTGCCAGATACAGTATGTGCCATATACAGTATGTGCCAGATACAGTATTTATGTGCCTGATACAGTATGTGCAATATACAGTATGTGCCAGATACAGTATTTATGTGCCTGATACAGTATGTGCCATATACAGTATGTGCCAGATACAGTATTTATGTGCCAGATACAGTATGTGCCATATACAGTATGTGCCAGATACAGTATTTATGTGCCTGATACAGTATGTGCAATATACAGTATGTGCCAGATACAGTATTTATGTGCCAGATACAGTATGTGCCATATACAGTATGTGCCAGATACAGTATTTATGTGCCTGATACAGTATGTGCAATATACAGTATGTGCCAGATACAGTATTTATGTGCCAGATACAGTATTTATGTGCCAGATACAGTATGTGCCAGATACAGTATGTGCCATATACAGTATTTATGTGCCAGATACAGTATGTGCCATATACAGTATTTATGTGCCAGATACAGTATGTGCCATATACAGTATTTATGTGCCAGATACAGTATGTGCCATATACAGTATTTATGTGCCAGATACAGTATGTGCCATATACAGTATTTATGTGCCAGATACAGTATGTGCCATATACAGTATTTATGTGCCAGATACAGTATGTGCCATATACAGTATTTATGTGCCAGATACAGTATGTGCCATATACAGTATTTATGTGCCAGATACAGTATGTGCCATATACAGTATTTATGTGCCAGATACAGTATGTGCCATATACAGTATTTATGTGCCAGATACAGTATGTGCCAGATACAGTATGTGTCATATACAGTATTTATGTGCCAGATACAGTATGTGCCAGATACAGTATTTATGTGCCATATACAGTATGTGCCATATACAGTATTTATGTGCCAGATACAGTATGTGCCATATACAGTATGTGCCATATACAGTATGTGCCATACACAGTATTTATGTGCAGGATACAGTATGTGCCATATACAGTATTTATGTGCCAGATACAGTATGTGCCAGATACAGTATTTATGTGCCAGATACAGTATTTATGTGCCAGATACAGTATGTGCCATATACAGTATTTATGTGCCAGATACAGTATGTGCCAGATACAGTATGTGCCAGATACAGTATTTATGTGCCAGATACAGTATGTGCCATATACAGTATGTGCCAGATACAGTATTTATGTGCCAGATACAGTATGTGCCAGATACAGTATGTGCCATATACAGTATGTGCCAGATACAGTATGTGCCATATACAGTATTTATGTGTCAGATACAGTATGTGCCAGATACAGTATGTGCCATATACAGTATTTATGTGCCAGATACAGTATGTGCCAGATACAGTATGTGCCATATACAGTATTTATGTGTCAGATACAGTATGTGCCATATACAGTATTTATGTGTCAGATACAGTATGTGCCAGATACAGTATGTGCCATATACAGTATTTATGTGTCAGATACAGTATGTGCCATATACAGTATTTATGTGTCAGATACAGTATGTGCCAGATACAGTATGTGCCATATACAGTATTTATGTGTCAGATACAGTATGTGCCATATACAGTATTTATGTGTCAGATACAGTATGTGCCAGATACAGTATGTGCCATATACAGTATTTATGTGTCAGATACAGTATGTGCCAGATACAGTATGTGCCATATACAGTATTTATGTGTCAGATACAGTATGTGCCAGATACAGTATGTGCCATATACAGTATTTATGTGCCAGATACAGTATGTGCCAGATACAGCATGTGCCAGATACAGCATGTGCCATATACAGTATTTATGTGCCAGATACAGTATGTGCCATATACAGTATTTATGTGCAAGATACAGTATGTGCCAGATACAGTATGTGCCATATACAGTATTTATGCGCCAGATACAGTATTTATGTGCCAGATACAGTATGTGCCATATACAGTATTTATGTGCCAGATACAGTATGTGCCATATACAGTATTTATGTGCCAGATACAGTATGTGCCATAAACAGTATTTATGTGCCTGATACAGTATGTGCCATATACAGTATGTGCCAGATACAGTATTTATGTGCCAGATACAGTATTTATGTGCCAGATACAGTATGTGCCAGATACAGTATGTGCCATATACAGTATTTATGTGCCAGATACAGTATGTGCCATATACAGTATTTATGTGCCAGATACAGTATGTGCCATATACAGTATTTATGTGCCAGATACAGTATGTGCCATATACAGTATTTATGTGCCAGATACAGTATGTGCCATATACAGTATTTATGTGCCAGATACAGTATGTGCCATATACAGTATTTATGTGCCAGATACAGTATGTGCCATATACAGTATTTATGTGCCAGATACAGTATGTGCCATATACAGTATTTATGTGCCAGATACAGTATGTGCCATATACAGTATTTATGTGCCAGATAAATTATGTGCCATATACAGTATTTATGTGCCAGATACAGTATGTGCCAGATACAGTATGTGTCATATACAGTATTTATGTGCCAGATACAGTATGTGCCAGATACAGTATTTATGTGCCAGATACAGTATTTATGTGCCATATACAGTATGTGCCATATACAGTATGTGCCATACACAGTATTTATGTGCCAGATACAGTATGTGCCATATACAGTATTTATGTGCCAGATACAGTATGTGCCAGATACAGTATTTATGTGCCAGATACAGTATGTGCCATATACAGTATTTATGTGCCAGATACAGTATGTGCCAGATACAGTATGTGCCAGATACAGTATTTATGTGCCAGATACAGTATGTGCCATATACAGTATGTGCCAGATACAGTATTTATGTGCCAGATACAGTATGTGCCAGATACAGTATGTGCCAGATACAGTATGTGCCAGATACAGTATGTGCCATATACAGTATTTATGTGTCAGATACAGTATGTGCCAGATACAGTATGTGCCATATACAGTATTTATGTGCCAGATACAGTATGTGCCAGATACAGCATGTGCCATATACAGTATTTATGTGTCAGATACAGTATGTGCCAGATACAGTATGTGCCATATACAGTATTTATGTGCCAGATACAGTATGTGCCATATACAGTATTTATGTGCAAGATACAGTATGTGCCAGATACAGTATTTATGTGCAAGATACAGTATGTGCCAGATACAGTATGTGCCAGATACAGTATGTGTCATATACAGTATTTATGTGCCAGATACAGTATGTGCCATATACAGTATTTATGTGCCAGATACAGTATTTATGTGCCATATACAGTATGTGCCATATACAGTATTTATGTGCCAGATACAGTATGTGCCATATACAGTATTTATGTGCCAGATACAGTATGTGCCATATACACTATTTATGTGCCAGATACAGTATTTATGTGCCAGATACAGTATGTGCCATATACAGTATGTGCCATATACAGTATTTATGTGCCAGATACAGTATGTGCCAGATACAGTATGTGCCAAATACAGTATTTATGTGCCAGATACAGTATGTGCCAGATACAGTATGTGCTATATACAGTATTTATGTGCCAGATACAGTATTTATGTGCCAGATACAGTATGTGCCAGATACAGTATGTGCCATATACAGTATTTATGTGCCAGATACAGTATTTATGTGCCAGATACAGTATGTGCCATATACAGTATGTGCCATATACCGTATTTATGTGCCAGATACAGTATGTGCCATATACAGTATTTATGTGCCAGATACAGTATGTGCCATATACAGTATGTGCCAGATACAGTATTTATGTGCCAAATACAGTATTTATGTGCCAGATACAGTATGTGCCAGATACAGTATGTGCCATATACAGTATTTATGTGCCAGATACAGTATGTGCCAGATACAGTATGTGCCATATACAGTATTTATGTGCCAGATACAGTATGTGCCATATACAGTATTTATGTGCCAGATACAGTATGTGCCATATACAGTATGTGCCAGATACAGTATTTATGTGCCAAATACAGTATTTATGTGCCATATACAGTATGTGCCATATACAGTATGTGCCAGATACAGTATGTGCCAGATGCAGTATGTGCCATATACAGTATTTATGTGCCATATACAGTATGTGCCAGATACAGTATGTGCCACATACAGTATTTATGTGCCAGATACAGTATGTGCCAGATACAGCATGTGCCAGATACAGTATGTGCCATATACAGTATTTATGTGCCAGATACAGTATGTGCCATATACAGTATGTGCCAGATACAGTATGTGCCATATACAGTATTTATGTGCCTGATACAGTATGTGCCAGATACAGTATGTACCATATACAGTATTTATGTGCCAGATACAGTATGTGCCATATACAGTATTTATGTGCCTGATACAGTATGTGCCAGATACAGTATGTGCCATATACAGTATTTATGTGCCAGATACAGTATGTGCCAGATACAGTATGTGCCATATACAGTATTTATGTGCCATATACAGTATTTATGTGCCACATACAGTATTTATGTGCCAGATACAGTATGTGCCAGATACAGTATTTATGTGCCAAATACAGTATGTGCCAGATACAGTATTTATGTGCCAGATACAGTATTTATGTGCAAGATACAGTATGTGCCAGATACAGTATTTATGTGCCAGATACAGTATTTATGTGCCAAATACAGTATGTGCCAGATACAGTATTTATGTGCCAGATACAGTATTTATGTGCAAGATACAGTATGTGCCAGATACAGTATTTATGTGCCACATACAGTATTTTTAGTATTTTTGTGCCACATACAGTATGTGCCAGATACAGTATTTATGTGCCAGATACAGTATGTGCCATATACAGTATTTATGTGCCAGATACAGTATGTGCCAGATACAGTATGTGCCACATACAGTATTTATGTGCCAGATACAGTATGTGCCAGATACAGTATGTGCCATATACAGTATGTGCCAGATACAGCATGTGCCACATACAGTATTTATGTGCCAGATACAGTATGTGCCATATACAGTATTTATGTGCCAGATACAGTATGTGCCATATACAGTATGTGCCATATACAGTATGTACCATATACAGTATTTATGTGCCAGATACAGTATGTGCCAGATACAGTATGTACCATATACAGTATTTATGTGCCAGATACAGTATGTGCCATATACAGTATGTGCCAGATACAGTATGTGCCACATACAGTATGTGCCACATACAGTATGTGCCACATGTAGTATTTATGTGCCACATGCAGTATTTATGTGCCACATACAGTATTTATGTGCCAGATACAGTATGTGCCAGATACAGTATGTGCCAGATACAGTATGTGCCAGATACAGTATTTATGTGCCAGATACAGTATGTGCCATATACAGTATTTAAGTGCCAGATACAGTATGTGCCACATACAGTATTTATGTGCCAGATACAGTATGTGCCAGATACAGTATGTGCCAGATACAGTATGTGCCAGATACAGTATTTATGTGCCAGATACAGTATGTGCCATATACAGTATTTAAGTGCCAGATACAGTATGTGCCACATACAGTATTTATGTGCCAGATACAGTATGTGCCAGATACAGTATGTGCCAGATACAGTATGTGCCAGATACAGTATTTATGTGCCAGATACAGTATGTGCCATATACAGTATTTATGTGCCAGATAAAGTATGTGCCACATACAGTATTTATGTGCCAGATACAGTATGTGCCAGATACAGTATGTGCCAGATACAGTATGTGCCGGATACAGTATGTGCCGGATACAGTATGTGCCAGATACAGTATGTGCCAGATACAGTATGTGCCAGATACAGTATGTGCCAGATACAGTATGTGCCAGATACAGTATTTATGTGCCAGATACACTATGTGCCAGATACAGTATGTGCCACATACAGTATTTATGTGCCAGATACAGTATGTGCCAGACACAGTATGTGCCAGATACAGTATTTATGTGCCAGATACAGTATGTGCCAGATACAGTATTTATGTGCCACATACAGTATGTGCCAGATACAGTATGTGCCACATACAGTATGTGCCACATACAGTATTTATGTGCCAGATACAGTATGTGCTACATACAGTATGTGCCAGATACAGTATGTGCCATATACAGAATTTATGTGCCAGATACAGAATTTATGTGCCAGATACAGTATGTGCCAGATACAGTATTTATGTGCCAGATACAGTATGTGCCATATACAGTATTTATGTGCCAGATACAGTATTTAAGTGCCAGATACAGTATGTGCCATATACAGTATGTGCCATATACAGTATTTATGTGCCACATACAGTATTTAAGTGCCAGATACAGTATGTGCCAGATACAGTATGTGCCATATACAGTATGTGCCAGATACAGTATGTGCCATATACAGTATGTGCCAGATACAGTAAGTGCCAGATACAGTATGTGCCAGATACAGTATGTGCCAGATACAGTATGTGCCAGATACAGTATTGCCATAGTATGTGCCAGATACAGTATGTGCCAGATACAGTATGTGCAGATACAGTATTGTGCCAGATGCCAGATACAGTATGTGCCAGATACAGTATGTGCCAGATACAGTATTTATGTGCCAGATACAGTATGTGCCAGATACAGTATGTGCCAGATACAGTATTTATGTGCCAGATACAGTATGTGCCAGATACAGTATTTATGTGCCAGATACAGTATGTGCCAGATACAGTATGTGCCAGATACAGTATTTATGTGCCAGATACAGTATGTGCCAGATACAGTATGTGCCACATACAGTATTTATGTGCCAGATACAGTATGTGCCAGATACAGTATGTGCCATATACAGTATTTATGTGCCAGATACAGTATGTGCCAGATACAGTATTTATGTGCCAGATACAGTATTTATGTGCCAGATACAGTATGTGCCAGATACAGTATTTATGTGCCAGATACAGTATTTATGTGCCAGATACAGTATGTGCCAGATACAGTATTTATGTGCCAGATACAGTATGTGCCAGATACAGTATTTATGTGCCAGATACAGTATTTATGTGCCAGATACAGTATGTGCCAGATACAGTATGTGCCAGATACAGTATGTGCCAGATTATTCCCAGCCTCCTATATGCGCCCCCTTGTGCCCAGCATCTCTCACAACTGCAGAATGGGGGGCACCACGGGGGGCTCTGACTAAACCGCCTCGCTGGCAGCGACTGGAGACAAAAATGATGTAGTTAAACTGTAACTTGCTCAGGCCTGACAGCACCAGTGGTTCTTAGCCACAAACTGAAGGTGCAGGGAAGGGGTTAAACTCAGGACAAACCCCGCCCCCAATAGACTAGAGTGACTTATTAGCGCATTAATCAATGGAACCCCACCTATTGTACAGCGCTGGGAATATGCTGGCACTTCATAAACAAATGTTATTATTATTAATAATAATAATAATAACGCTTTATATGAGCTGCTGTTCCTATTGCGCACACAAGGGGCGGGGCCAGAATGTCGGTACTGCGCTTGCGTTCATGAGGGGCCCCACATAAAGAACTTGTTCAGGGCCCCAGCAATAGCCCCCCAATAACATGGGGTGACGGACAAGCCTGCAGTAGAACCGGGGCGCTACCTCACACCCCTGGGCCTTACAAACTGACAGGTGGGTCCCGCCCCCTCGCCTGGCGCCGAAGTACTTTGGTTGCCTGGGAAATCTCAGGACCCGCCCCCTAACTCCGTAAAAGCCAAGCCTTGTTTGACTGACAGCTTCCTCCGCCAACCCTCAACCTGCAAAAATCGGTCCACGATGAGAGTAGGTGCCTGAAAGTAAGAGGAGCGTTCGCTTGGGCCCTGCGCGCCGCACTGGCACCGGTTCGGCCCTCGGAGTTCGCTTCTGTCGCGGCACAGTGCCCAGTAACTAACTCCGCGCAGCGCAGCACACTGGGGTTGGGGAGGAGCCCTATTCTCCGGGACTGCATTTCCCAGACTGCCTTGCGCCCTGACGTAATTGGACACGTTGGTTCCCGGAAGCGGAGCCGGTGGGAGAGTTACAGGTAAGTGTCTGTGTGCTGCCCCCTCACTCACTGACAGTAAGTACTCACTCACTGACAGTAAGTACTCACTCACTGACAGTAAGTACTCACTCACTGACAGTAAGTACTCACTCACTGACAGTAAGTACTCACTCACTAACAGTAAGTACTCACTCACTAACAGTAAGTACTCACTCACTGAGTAACACACATACTGGCACACTATCACTCACTAACAGTAAGTACTCACTCACTAACAGTAAGTACTCACTCACTAACAGTAAGTACTCACTCACTAACAGTAAGTACTCACTCACTAACAGTAAGTACTCACTGAGTAACACTCACACTGGCACACTATCACTCACTGAGTAACACTCATACTGGCACACTATCACTCACTGAGTAACACTCATACTGGCACACTATCACTCACTGACAGTAAGTACTCACTCACTGAGTAACACTCATACTGGCACACTATCACTCACTAACAGTAAGTACTCACTCACTAACAGTAAGTACTCACTCACTAACAGTAAGTACTCACTGAGTAACACTCACACTGGCACACTATCACTCACTGAGTAACACTCATACCGGCACACTATCACTCACTGAGTAACACTCATACCGGCACACTATCACTCACTGAGTAACACTCATACCGGCACACTATCACTCACTGAGTAACACTCATACCGGCACACTATCACTCACTGAGTAACACTCATACCGGCACACTATCACTCACTGAGTAACACTCATACCGGCACACTATCACTCACTGAGTAACACTCATACCGGCACACTATCACTCACTAACAGTAAGTACTCACTCACTGAGTAACACTCATACCGGCACACTATCACTCACTGAGTAACACTCATACCGGCACACTATCACTCACTAACAGTAAGTACTCACTCACTAAGTAACACTCATACCGGCACACTATCACTCACTGAGTAACACTCATACCGGCACACTATCACTCACTAACAGTAAGTACTCACTCACTGAGTAACACTCATACCGGCACACTATCACTCACTGAGTAACACTCATACCGGCACACTGTCACTCACTAACAGTAAGTACTCACTCACTGAGTAACACTCATACTGGCACACTATCACTCACTGAGTAACACTCATACTGGCACACTATCACTCACTGAGTAACACTCATACTGGCACACTATCACTCACTGAGTAACACTCATACTGGCACACTATCACTCACTGAGTAACACTCATACTGGCACACTATCACTCACTGAGTAACACTCATACCGGCACACTATCACTCACTGAGTAACACTCATACTGGCACACTAGCACTCACTTACACTCACACTTACCAACACACTATCACTCACTTACACTCACACTATCTCTTACACTCACACTTACTGACACACAATCACTTACACTCACACTATCACTTATACTCACACTTACCAGCACACTATATCTCACTTACACTTACCAACACACTATCACTCACACTTACTGACACACAATCACTTACTTACACTCACACTTACCAACACACTATCACTCACTCACACTTACTGACACACAATCACTTACTTACACTCACACTTTCACTTATACTCACACTTACCAGCACACTAACACTCGCTGGGGGAGTCACTCACTCGCTGCTGGGGGAGTCACTCACTCGCTGCTGGGGGAGTCACTCACTCGCTGCTGGGGGAGTCACTCACTCGCTGCTGGGGGAGTCACTCACTCGCTGCTGGGGGAGTCACTCACTCGCTGCTGGGGGAGTCACTCACTCGCTGCTGGGGGAGTCACTCACTCGCTGCTGGGGGAGTCACTCACTCGCTGCTGGGGGAGTCACTCACTCGCTGCTGGGGGAGTCACTCATTCGCTGCTGGGGGAGTCACTCACTCGCTGCTGGGGGAGTCACTCACTCGCTGCTGGGGGAGTCACTCACTCGCTGCTGGGGGAGTCACTCACTCGCTGCTGGGGGAGTCACTCACTCGCTGCTGGGGGAGTCACTCACTCGCTGCTGGGGGAGTCACTCAGTGAGAGGCCCTGCTCCCCCAATATAAGGGCAGTTACATGCTGTACAAGTGCATTGTGGGTACAGTGACTGTGAGGGACGTGTGTCTTTAGGTTTCAGTGTCGGTCTCTATGGAGGGAAAGCGCATCCTGGTAACGGGGGGCTCCGGCCTGGTGGGGAAAGCCATAGAGAAGGTGGTGGCAGACGGAGAGGGGAGACCAGACGAGCAGTGGATTTTTGTTGCCTCCAAAGATGCCGACCTGACGTGAGTATTGTACCCGGTCCCATTGTCTGAACTGATACACAGGAGCTTGAACTCACTAATCTTATTGGCTGCTGTCTCTTCATCCATCAGTGTCGCTCTTAGTGGGTTTATACTGGTTCCTGCACTGGGAATCCCATAGTATTGGAACTATAGTGGGGTGACTGTTACCCCAATGTTTCTATATATCTGTAACCTTGTTATGGGCTAAGGGGGCCCAGCCTGAAGGCCAGTTAGGGGGGGATTTGGGGTGAGTGCTTATTTGTGCCCTGGGTACCCCTGGAACTATAGCGGGGTGACTGTTACCCCAATGTTTCTATATATCTGTAACCTTGTTATGGGCTAAGGGGGCTCAGCCTGAAGGCCAGTTAGGGAGCGATTTGGGGTGAGTGCTTATTTGTGCCCTGGGTACCCCTGGAACTATAGCGGGGTGACTGTTACCCCAATGTTTCTATATATCTGTAACCTTGTTATGGGCTAAGGGGGCCCAGCCTGAAGGCCAGTTAGGGGGGGATTTGGGGTGAGTGCTTATTTGTGCCCTGGGTACCCCTGGAACTATAGCGGGGTGACTGTTACCCCAATGTTTCTATATATCTGTAACCTTGTTATGGGCTAAGGGGGCCCAGCCTGAAGGCCAGTTAGGGGGGATTTGGGGTGAGTGCTTATTTGTGCCCTGGGTACCCCTGGAACTATAGCGGGGTGACTGTTACCCCAATGTTTCTATATATCTGTAACCTTGTTATGGGCTAAGGGGGCCCAGCCTGAAGGCCAGTTAGGGGGGGATTTGGGGTGAGTGCTTATTTGTGCCCTGGGTACCCCTGGAACTATAGCAGGGTGACTGTTACCCCAATGTTTCTATATATCTGTAACCTTGTTATGGGCTAAGGGGGCCCAGCCTGAAGGCCAGTTAGGGGGGGATTTGGGGTGAGTGCTCATTTGTGCCTGGGGGGCGCTCTGTTACTTCCCCTTACATTGATGACTGTGTCTGTAGTGGGTGTGTATGAGATCAGATTGTGAGGCTCAAGTTGGATGCAATCTCCCCATTAACGGTCTGATCCCTACAGGAGCGCGGCAGACACCAAAGCTCTGTTTGAGAAGCACAAGCCCACTCACGTCATTCACTTGGCCGCTATGGTGGGGGGGCTGTTCCGGAACATGAAGTACAACCTGGATTTCTTGGTGAGGAGTGCCAGAGTGAAACCAGAGATTATACTGCACGAGGGGCAGTTCCTAGGCGGGAAACTGGAGGGGGGAGGTCAAGAAGGCAGATTCCTATTTATATGAGAAAACACAGATATTCATGTTGGAACCCAGTTGCCCTTTTGTAAACAGACTGGGGATTTCCATTTCCAGCCAGTAACATCCCTGTTTGCCCACAAGAGTGTAGGTGCCGGGGGGGGGGGGATAGAGCAGAGTGTAGGTGCCGGGGGGGGGGGGGGAGGATAGAGCAGAGTGTAGGTGCCGGGGGGGGGGGATAGAGCAGAGTGTAGGTGCCGGGGGGGGGGGGGGATAGAGCAGAGTGTAGGTGCCGGGGGAGAGATAAATCTAGATTATTTTTTTTTTTCCCTCCCAGAGGAACAACCTGCACATCAATGACAATGTCCTGCACTCGGCCTATGAACTGGGGGTCCACAAGGTCGTCTCCTGCCTTTCTACCTGCATCTTCCCAGACAAGACCACCTATCCCATCGACGAGACCATGGTAAGCGACCCGATGCCCCGCCCACATTATCCTGCTGTCCCGCCCACATTATCCTGCTGTCCCGCCCACATTATCCTGCTGTCCCGCCCACATTATCCTGCTGTCCCGCCCACATTATCCTGCTGTCCCGCCCACATTATCCTGCTGTCCCGCCCACATTATCCTGCTGTCCCGCCCACATTATCCTGCTGTCCCAGTGGTACATTCACATCTGCCTTTCCTTCCAGATCCACAGTGGGCCCCCCCACACCTCCAACTTTGGCTATTCCTATGCAAAGAGAATGATCGATGTACAGAACAGGTGGAGTATTAGTACAGGCTGTGTATATGTGTTTGTGTAAGTGGGGTGGGGCTGGCCAGCTGGGGGCCCGCGGGCCGGATGTAGCCCCCCTTGCTCCGAGTCTCCATAGACTTCACTATAGGACTTCATCAGTTTAGATCAGTGGTTCTCAACCTTCCTAATGCCGCAACCCTTTAATACATTTCCTCATGTTGTGGTGACCCCCAACATACCTCCCAACATTTGAAAACAGTTTTTGACCACGCCCACTGTGTGGCCACGCCCCAATTGCCACACCCCATTTTTAAAATAGTGCCCACGATGGCCCAATAGACAGCACCCCCATACAGTGCCCCCCATACACAGTGCCTCATTTGCCCCCAATTGACCATGCCCTCAATTGCCCCACAGACAGTAGCCCCCATACAGTGCCCCCATAGAAAGTACCCTCCATACACAATGCCCCCATACACAGTAGCCCTCCTTACACAGTGCCCCCCATACACAGTGCCCCCCCATACACAGTGCCCCCCCATACACAGTGCCCCCATACACAGTGCCCCCCATACACAGAGCCCCCCATACACAGAGCCCCCCATACACAGAGCCCCCCATACACAGAGCCCCCCATACACAGAGCCCCCCAATTGCCCCCATAGAGAGTACCTCCAACGTCCCGATGGCTGCAGCCCACCGCTCTGGCACCGTCTCTTCTTGCGGCTCCTGCTCCTTATTCGGCTCCTCGTACGGCGGCGACAGGACCTTTTATAAGGTTGCGCCCACGCGTACTTGTGACGTCACACGTACGCGCGGGCGCAACCTTATAAAAGGAACTGTTGCCGCCGTACGAGGAGCCGCAAGAAGAGACGGTGCCTGAGCGGTGGGCTGCGGTACGGGGACAGTTGGGAGGTATGCTAAGACCATCGGAAATAAGTGTTTTCCGATGGTCTTAGGCGACCCCTGTGAAAGGGTCATTTGACCCCCAAAGGGGTCGCGACCCCCAGGTTGAGAACCGCTGGTTTAGATGAATCCGCCCTCCGACATGCTGCATAAGATATTATTGGCCAGTGTTGGACTGGGGTGCCTGGGGCCCACTGGGGCTGCCACCTCGGGGACCCACACGAACACCCTCGGGTGGCTGGAAAGGTTCAGGTCTGGGTCACCGGGGCCCACTGGGTTTTTCCCAGTATCCTACCAGCCCAGTCCGACCCGTTATTGGCCCACTGTATATAATGAGTTGGGCCAGCACTGCATATGCCCTCTCTGTACCCGACCCAGGTCCCTGCTGATAATGCTTTAGTTTGGCCAGCAGCTTCTGCTTGTGATTGGCTACCTGTCTCCCACACTAACTGCCCCCCAGCAGATGGCATGTACATTGGCATCTTATTCCCATGATCCTCTTGTCTCTCCCCAGAGCTTATTATGAGCAGCACGGCTGTCAGTTCACCTCCGTAATTCCCACTAACGTCTTCGGCCCCCACGATAATTTCAACATTGAGGATGGGCACGTCCTGCCGGGGCTGATCCATAAGGTCTACTCAGCTAAGCGTGAGTCTATACTCAACTTGGGCACTATTGTGGGTAAAACCTGAGGGGTGAGGGTAATTGGATACCAGTCTGCCCAGACCACTGTCTGCATTGAGAATTGCACCGCCTGGTCTGTGGGATTTGACATTGTTAAAGGAACAGTAACACCAAAAAATGAAAATAAATCAAACAAATTAAACTATAATATACTGTTGCCCTGCACTGGACAGCTGGGGTGTTTGCTACAGAAACCCTACTATAGTTTATATAAATACCCCGCTGTGTAGCCCCGGGGGCAGCCATTCCTGCACTGGTACAGCTGGGGTGTTTGCTACAGAAACCCTACTATAGTTTATATAAATACCCCGCTGTGTAGCCCCGGGGGCAGCCATTCCTGCACTGGTACAGCTGGGGTGTTTGCTACAGAAACCCTACTATAGTTTATATAAATACCCCGCTGTGTAGCCCCGGGGGCAGCCATTCCTGCACTGGTACAGCTGGGGTGTTTGCTACAGAAACCCTACTATAGTTTATATAAATACCCCGCTGTGTAGCCCCGGGGGCAGCCATTCCTGCACTGGTACAGCTGGGGTGTTTGCTACAGAAACCCTACTATAGTTTATATAAATACCCCGCTGTGTAGCCCCGGGGGCAGCCATTCCTGCACCGGTACAGCTGGGGTGTTTGCTACAGAAACCCTACTATAGTTTATATAAATACCCCGCTGTGTAGCCCCGGGGGCAGCCGTTCCTGCACCGGTACAGCTGGGGTGTTTGCTACAGAAACCCTACTATAGTTTATATAAATACCCCGCTGTGTAGCCCCGGGGGCAGCCATTCCTGCACCGGTACAGCTGGGGTGTTTGCTACAGAAACCCTACTATAGTTTATATAAATACCCCGCTGTGTAGCCCCGGGGGCAGCCATTCCTGCACTGGTACAGCTGGGGTGTTTGCTACAGAAACCCTACTATAGTTTATATAAATACCCCGCTGTGTAGCCCCGGGGGCAGCCATTCCTGCACTGGTACAGCTGGGGTGTTTGCTACAGAAACCCTACTATAGTTTATATAAATACCCCGCTGTGTAGCCCCGGGGGCAGCCATTCCTGCACTGGTACAGCTGGGGTGTTTGCTACAGAAACCCTACTATAGTTTATATAAATACCCCGCTGTGTAGCCCAGGGGGCAGCCGTTCCTGCACCGGTACAGCTGGGGTGTTTGCTACAGAAACCCTTCTATAGTTTATATAAATACCCCGCTGTGTAGCCCCGGGGGCAGCCGTTCCTGCACCGGTACAGCTGGGGTGTTTGTTACAGAAACCCTACTATAGTTTATATAAATACCCCGCTGTGTAGCCCCGGGGGCAGCCGTTCCTGCACCGGTACAGCTGGGGTGTTTGCTACAGAAACCCTACTATAGTTTATATAAATACCCCGCTGTGTAGCCCCGGGGGCAGCCGTTCCTGCACCGGTACAGCTGGGATGTTTGCTACAGAAACCCTACTATAGTTTATATAAATACCCCGCTGTGTAGCCCCGGGGGCAGCCATTCCTGCACTGGTACAGCTGGGGTGTTTGCTACAGAAACCCTACTATAGTTTATATAAATACCCCGCTGTGTAGCCCCGGGGGCAGCCGTTCCTGCACCGGTACAGCTGGGGTGTTTGCTACAGAAACCCTACTATAGTTTATATAAATACCCCGCTGTGTAGCCCCGGGGGCAGCCATTCCTGCACCGGTACAGCTGGGGTGTTTGCTACAGAAACCCTACTATAGTTTATATAAATACCCCGCTGTGTAGCCCCGGGGGCAGCCATTCCTGCACTGGTACAGCTGGGGTGTTTGCTACAGAAACCCTACTATAGTTTATATAAATACCCCGCTGTGTAGCCCCGGGGGCAGCCGTTCCTGCACTGGTACAGCTGGGGTGTTTGCTACAGAAACCCTACTATAGTTTATATAAATACCCCGCTGTGTAGCCCCGGGGGCAGCCATTCCTGCACTGGTACAGCTGGGGTGTTTGCTACAGAAACCCTACTATAGTTTATATAAATACCCCGCTGTGTAGCCCCGGGGGCAGCCGTTCCTGCACTGGTACAGCTGGGGTGTTTGCTACAGTAACCCTACTATAGTTTGCTTTTTAACTTGTTTATTAATGCCCTGGGGGGGGGGCATAGACAGTACTGTTTCTATTTTTGCTGATGACACTAAATTGTGCAAAACTATAAGTTCCATGCAGGATGTGCCGCTTTGCAGAGCGATTTGACAAAATTAGATAACTGGGCAGCAAACTGGAAAATGAGGTTCAAAGTTGATAAGTGCAAAGTTCTGCCCTTTGGTAGAAATAATATAAACACAAACTATCTACTGAATGGGAGTGAGTTGGGGGGATCCTTAATGGAGAAGGATCTGGGGGTTTTTGTTGATAACAAGTTGTCTAATTCCAGGCAGTGTCATTCTGTGGCTACTAAAGCAAATAAAGTGCTGTCTTGTATAAACAGGGCATTGACTCAAGGGATGAGACATAATTTTGCCCCTTTATAGGTCCCTGGTAAGGCCTCACCTTGAGTATGGGGGCAGTAACAGTGAGTATGGGGGGCAGTAACAGTGAGTGTGGGGGCAGTAACAGTGAGTATGGGGGGCAGTGACAGTGAGTATGGGGGGCAGTAACAGTGAGTATGGGGGGCAGTGACAGTGAGTATGGGGGGCAGTGACAGTGAGTATGGGGGGGCAGTAACAGTGAGTATGGGGGCAGTAACAGTGAGTATGGGGGGCAGTAACAGTAAGTATGGGGGGGCAGTAACAGTGAGTATGGGGGGCAGTTTTGGGCTCCAGTCCTTAAGAAGGATATTAATGAGCTGGAGAGAGTGCAGAGACTGCAACTAAACTGGTTAAGGGGATGGAAGGGTTAAACTATGAGGTGAGACTGTCAGGGTTGGGGTTGTTTTCTCTGGAAAAGAGGCGCTTGCGAGGGGACATGATTACTCTGTACAAGTACATTAGGGGGGATTATAGGCAGTTGGGGGGGGTTCTTTTTTCCCATAAAAACAATCAGCGCACCAGAGGCCCCCCCTATAGATTAGAGGAACGGAGCTTCCATTTGAAGCAGCGTAGGGGGTTCCTCACGGTGAGGGCAGTGAGGGGGTTGGGGAATGCCCTGCCGGGGGATGTTGGGTAGGGGGTTCCTCACGGTGAGGGCAGTGAGGGGGTTGGGGAATGCCCTGCCGGGGGATGTTGGGTAGGGGGTTCCTCACGGTGAGGGCAGGGAGGGGGTTGGGGAATGCCCTGCCGGGGGATGTTGGGTAGGGGGTTCCTCACGGTGAGGGCAGTGAGGGGGTTGGGGAATGCCCTGCCGGGGATGTTGGGTAGGGGGTTCCTCACGGTGAGGGCAGTGAGGGGGTTGGGGAATGCCCTGCCGGGGGATGTTGGGTAGGGGGTTCCTCACGGTGAGGGCAGTGAGGGGGTTGGGGAATGCCCTGCCGGGGGATGTTGGGTAGGGGGTTCCTCACGGTGAGGGCAGTGAGGGGGTTGGGGAATGCCCTGCCGGGGGATGTTGGGTAGGGGGTTCCTCACGGTGAGGGCAGTGAGGGGGTTGGGGAATGCCCTGCCGGGGGATGTTGGGTAGGGGGTTCCTCACGGTGAGGGCAGTGAGGGGGTTGGGGAATGCCCTGCCGGGGGATGTTGGGTAGGGGGTTCCTCACGGTGAGGGCAGTGAGGGGGTTGGGGAATGCCCTGCCGGGGGGTGTTGGGTAGGGGGTTCCTCACGGTGAGGG
The DNA here is from genome assembly GCF_000004195.4 of Xenopus tropicalis. Classification (NCBI taxonomy): domain Eukaryota; kingdom Metazoa; phylum Chordata; class Amphibia; order Anura; family Pipidae; genus Xenopus; species Xenopus tropicalis. The sequence goes on along the minus strand of NC_030682.2, from coordinate 152,506,642 downwards.
CAGTGAGGGGGTTGGGGAATACCCTGCCGGGGGATGTTGGGTAGGGGGTTCCTCACGGTGAGGGCAGTGAGGGGGTTGGGGAATGCCCTGCCGGGGGATGTTGGGTAGGGGGTTCCTCACGGTGAGGGCAGTGAGGGGGTTGGGGAATGCCCTGCCGGGGGATGTTGGGTAGGGGGTTCCTCACGGTGAGGGCAGTGAGGGGGTTGGGGAATGCCCTGCCGGGGGATGTTGGGTAGGGGGTTCCTCACGGTGAGGGCAGTGAGGGGGTTGGGGAATGCCCCTAGTGATGGGGTAATGGCAGATTCTGTTAATGCCTATAAGAGGGGCCTGGATGAGTTCTTGAACAATCAGAATACCCAAGGCTATTGTGATACTAATATCTACAGTTAGTACTAGTGGGTGTATTTATAGTTTATGTATGTGAGTGTATAGATTGGTTAGTATAGGTTGTGTGCTGGGTTTACTCGGATGGGTTGAACTTGATGGACAATGGTCTTTTTTCAACCCTATGTAACTATATAAATACCCCGCTGTGTAGCCCCGGGGGCAGCCGTTCAAGCTGAAAGAGGGAGAAAAGGCGCAGGTTACATAGCAGATAACAGAAACTCTGTAGAATACAATGGTGTTTTATCTGCTATGTATTTATATAAACTATAGTAGGGTTTCTGTAGCAAACACCCCAGCTGTACCAGTGCAGGAACGGCTGCCCCCGGGGCTACACAGCGGGGTATTTATATAAACTATAGTAGGGTTTCTGTAGCAAACACCCCAGCTGTACCAGTGCAGGAATGGCTGCCCCCGGGGCTACACAGCGGGGTATTTATATAAACTATAGTAGGGTTTCTGTAGCAAACACCCCAGCTGTACCAGTGCAGGAATGGCTGCCCCCGGGGCTACACAGCGGGGTATTTATATAAACTATAGTAGGGTTTCTGTAGCAAACACCCCAGCTGTACCGGTGCAGGAATGGCTGCCCCCGGGGCTACACAGCGGGGTATTTATATAAACTATAGTAGGGTTTCTGTAGCAAACACCCCAGCTGTACCAGTGCAGGAATGGCTGCCCCCGGGGCTACACAGCGGGGTATTTATATAAACTATAGTAGGGTTTCTGTAGCAAACACCCCAGCTGTACCGGTGCAGGAATGGCTGCCCCCGGGGCTACACAGCGGGGTATTTATATAAACTATAGTAGGGTTTCTGTAGCAAACACCCCAGCTGTACCAGTGCAGGAATGGCTGCCCCCGGGGCTACACAGCGGGGTATTTATATAAACTATAGTAGGGTTTCTGTAGCAAACACCCCAGCTGTACCAGTGCAGGAATGGCTGCCCCCGGGGCTACACAGCGGGGTATTTATATAAACTATAGTAGGGTTTCTGTAGCAAACACCCCAGTTTTACCAGTGCAGGAATGGCTGCCCCCGGGGCTACACAGCGGGGTATTTATATAAACTATAGTAGGGTTTCTGTAGCAAACACCCCAGTTTTACCAGTGCAGGGCACCAGTACATTATATTTTAATTACTAAGGTACTAAGCTGGGCAGGCGGAGCTGTTCCTTTCAGGGTTCCCTTCTGCTCTAGAACTAACGGTGATTTCTTGTGGTTCCAGAGGACGGCACCCCTCTCTCTATCTGGGGCACAGGGAAGCCACGGAGACAGTTCATCTATTCGCTGGTAAGGGACGGGAGTATGGGGAACTCCATTTAAAGGGGAACTTAAAATGGGAATGTGCAGCGTCACAGGGTCCCGCATCTGCCCCCCATGCACAGTAGGATCCCTGGGGTAACCTGGGGGCTTCTGCTTCTCTGTAAAATGTACATGGAAGGGAAATTTCCCCTTTAAGGGTTGGACTGCTTGTGCTTGATCCCCGGCCCCTAACTGTGTGTCCTTCTGCCCTAGGATCTCGCAAGGCTCTTTATTTGGGTGCTGAGGGAGTACAACGAGGTCGACCCCATTATTCTTTCTGGTAAGAACTGCTCTCTGTACCCCAAATGTACAACTGTTTAACCCTCTCTTTGCTTGTGGGCACTTACTGTCCTTCATAAGTCAGTTTCTCCTCCATCAGCCAGGATGGGGGCTGTTCCTGCTGAATTGTGCTTAGTACAGGGGAATCCCTATGTGCCATAGTTTTATGGTATCTCTCTGTACAGGCTATGGGCAAACTTAGGGGGCTGTTCCTGCTGAATTGTGCTTAGTACAGGGGAATCCCTATGTGCCATAGTTTTATGGTATATCTCTGTACAGGCTATGGGCAAACTTAGGGGGCTGTTCCTGCTGAATTGTGCTTAGTACAGGGGAATCCCTATGTGCCATAGTTTTATGGTATATCTCTGTACAGGCTATGGGCAAACTTAGGGGGCTGTTCCTGCTGAATTGTGCTTAGTACAGGGGAATCCCTATGTGCCATAGTTTTATGGTATCTCTCTGTACAGGCTATGAGCAAACTTAGGGGGCTGTTCCTGCTGAATTGTGCTTAGTATAGGGGAATCCCTATGTGCCATAGTTTTATGGTATCTCTCTGTACAGGCTATGAGCAAACTTAGGGGGCTGTTCCTGCTGAATTGTGCTTAGTACAGGGGAATCCCTATGTGCCATAGTTTTACGGTATCTCTCTGTACAGGCTATGAGCAAACTTAGGGGGCTGTTCCTGCTGAATTGTGCTTAGTACAGGGGAATCCCTATGTGCCATAGTTTTATGGTATCTCTCTGTACAGGCTATGGGCAAACTTAGGGGGCTGTTCCTGCTGAATTGTGCTTAGTACAGGGGAATCCCTATGCTGGCACCATTCTAGCATATCTCTTTTGAGCATAATTTATTTTGGGTGTAGTTTGGGGTGTAGGTTACTGCCCCCATGCCTGTGTATGACCATACCATGTGCCCGCTGATAGGTACCCACCTACTAAAGCCCATCTGGGTTCATGTGCTGATATTTGACTTGTTCTGTTCCAGTTGGAGAGGAGGACGAGGTCTCCATCAAGGAAGCAGCTGAGAGCATTGTGGCCGCCATGGATTTTAAGGGAGAGGTGATTGTATCCTTGGGGGTATGGGGGGGGAGGTACAGGGGGTATGGGGGGGGCTGAGTATTTCTAGGGGTAATACATACATGTGCCTGTACCCACACTCACTAACCATAGCATGCCTGTCAATGAAGGGGTTAACTTACCCAGAGTGGGTGGGGCAATTCAACACTTGCCCAGGGAATCCGAGCTGCTCTCCCCCATGATGAGATATAAGGATATGGGGCAGGGATTGGGCCCAAGGGAAAGAACTGATAAAGGGACAGGGGTTTCTCCCTCTTTCGGCATCGTCAGGAAATGGGGTAACCCCCGGCCTTCCCACTGCCCCACTGGGATTCCCAGCCATGTACCTGGGCAAATACAAGGGGGGCATTGGATTTACTATTTACACCTGACCATGGGAAAGAGAGCAGCCCAGGAGCAGGAAGTACAGAGAATCAGAGCTCTGTACCTGGGTAAGTACTGGGGGGAGATTGGATTCACTTACCCAGGGGGAGGTTCCTGTCTGACCATGGGAAAGAGAGCAGCCCAGGAGCAGGAAGTACAGAGAATCAGAGCTCTGTACCTGGGTAAGTACTGGGGGGAGATTGGATTCACTTACCCAGGGGGGGGTTCCTGCCTGACCATGGGAAAGAGAGCAGCCCAGGAGCAGGAAGTACAGAGAATCAGAGCTCTGTACCTGGGTAAGTACTGTGGGGAGATTGGATTCACTTACCCAGGGGGGGGTTCCTGCCTGACCATGGGAAAGAGAGCAGCCCAGGAGCAGGAAGTACAGAGACTCAGAGCTCTGTACCTGGGTAAGTACTGGGGGGAGATTGGATTCATTTACCCAGGGGGAGGTTCCTGCCTGACCATGGGAAAGAGAGCAGCCCAGGAGCAGGAAGTACAGAGAATCAGAGCTCTGTACCTGGGTAAGTACTGGGGGGAGATTGGATTCACTTACCCGGGGGGAGGTTCCTGCCTGACCATGGGAAAGAGAGCAGCCCAGGAGCAGGAAGTACAGAGAATCAGAGCTCTGTACCTGGGTAAGTACTGGGGGGAGATTGGATTCACTTACCCAGGGGGAGGTTACTGCCTGACCATGGGAAAGAGAGCAGCCCAGGAGCAGGAAGTACAGGGAGTTGGATTAATCTGCAACATGTTTTACCCTTAACTGCCCCCCCCCCCCCTCAGTTTGACAGCACCAAGTCAGATGGGCAGTTCAAGAAGACGGCGAGTAACAGCAAGCTGCGGAGGTACCTGCCGGACTTCCAGTTCACCCCCTTCAGTAAAGGTAAGAGAGGCGAGTGGTACAGCCCAGCAAGGTCCTGGGGGGCCATAGCCAGTGATGGTGCCCCAGGGCACATTAAAGGGGCAGTACCCCCCTATACAAACCCTCCTCCCACACAAGCAAAACAAATACATTCTGCTGACAGTTATATATAAGCTGCCCGTTTGCTTGGCCTGTGCCGGGGGGGGGGGAATCCTAGGAATCTGCTTCCCCCCCCCCCTGCTCGGTAGAGCTTTTGGTTTGTGCCTAAGCACGGAGCCATTGGATTGGCCGAGGGGAAGATACACAAATATGCGCAAAACTGTTGGCGCATGTAGTTTGGGCTGAATTGCGCTGTGTGTGCCTGCGCCCCGGCCAATCCAGTGGCTCAGAGTTTGGGCACAACCAAAAGCTCTACTGAGCGGGGGGGCGTTTATCCACAGGTGTTTATAGTTAGGTACCTATAGATACATACAGACTACCTTCATACCTACCTATGTACCTAAATACATTTCTATCTATCTACCTACCTATATACATACCTACCTACCTACACACCTACAGCTGTCCGTCCCTACGTTCCTACCTATGTACCTAAATACATATATATCTATCTACCTACCTATATACATACATACATACCCCTAGCTACCTACCTATATACTTACCGACACCTACATACCCCTACCGATATACATACATACCTACCTACAGATATACCTAAACCTACATATATAACCCTACCTACAGACATACCTACCTACCTACCTACCTACCTACAGACATACCTACCTACCTACAGACATACCTAAACCTACATACAAAACCCTACCTACAGACATACCTACCTACCTACCTACAGATATACCTAAACCTACATACATAACCCTACCTACAGATATACACACCTACAGACATACCTACCTACCTACTGACATACCTACCTACCTACAGATATACCTAAACCTACATACATAACCCTACCTACAGATATACACACCTACAGACATACCTACCTACCTACCTACATACGTAACCCTACCTACAGATATACACACCTACAGACACACCTACCTACGTACATACCTTTGGTGGTGCTGATGCTGCTGTTTCTTCCCTTTAGCCGTGCAGGAAACCTGTGACTGGTTTAACTCTAACTATGCCCAGGCCCGGAAGTGAAGAGACGGGAATTGGCGCAGCCAAAGTGCAAACACTTGGTGTCGGGGCCCCTGGCGAGGACGCGCGGTGCCCGGGACCCGGTGGGACTGGTGGCGGTGGGAGGAATCATTTGCGCCTGTGAATGCGGCGTCAGGGATTGTAGATCTTTCTGTCGGCAATCATAGTGGAGGGTGATTGGTTAATTTATTTCCCTTTATTTATATGTACTGTACCCTCAGCGGGGCCCGTGCCACAATTATGCCCACTGGGCTGGCATTATGGACACCCGGAGGAGCGGCAGTGTGATATCTGCCGGTGCTGCCGTACGGTTATACCAGCGCAGTCTGCGGCTTCCCATCAGCCTGGTACAGTACATTATATACAGTATCTATAGAGATCAGACTGTGTGTGCCCAGGTTGTGCCAACTCTACTGATTAAAATTGGTTCATTTGGAACTAAATTGTTTGTCATTTCTATTCTATTTCCTACCTCTGTGCCCTGGGCACCTAGCTCGGTTGGTCTGTGCCCGGGGAGGGGGGCACCCAGCTCGGTTGGTCTGTGCCCGGGGAGGGGGGCACCCAGCTCGGTTGGTCTGTGCCCGGGGAGGGGGGCACCCAGCTCGGTTGGTCTGTGCCCGGGGAGGGGGGCACCCAGCTCGGTTGGTCTGTGCCCGGGGAGGGGGGCACCCAGCTCGGTTGGCCTGTGCCCGGGGAGGGGGGCACCCAGCTCGGTTGGCCTGTGCCCGGGGAGGGGGCACTCAGCTCGGATGGCCTGTGCCCGGGGAGGGGGCACTCAGCTCGGATGGCCTGTGCCCGGGGAGGGGGGCACCCAGCTCGGTTGGTCTGTGCCCGGGGAGGGGGGCACCCAGCTCGGTTGGTCTGTGCCCGGGGGCACTGCCAGGGGTGCAGAATGTAGCGGGAGGAGACCACAGCCCCCGCCGGAGACCCTCACCCAGGATTTTTGTTCATTTTTGCCCTACAGCATCCTGTGGCCCCTCGTGAGTGAAAATTGTGGGGTTCCAGGGATTCCCCAAAAGTGACAGTATCAGGAGTGACCCCCCTACTGCAGGCATAGACCCAAGCAATGGGGCACCCTGTGAGAATGGGCATCAACCAACCTACCTGACAACATGGGGCAAATCTGCCTGGGTAAATGGCATCAACTAACCCCAAACTTCCCCCTGAGAATTTGCCCCGGCAGGGGCAGTATGGGCCCACCAGAGAAATAAGGAGCCGCCAAGCCCCTTCTCACTGGGCAATGGCACAGCTGGCACAGTGACTGCACTCCGTGTGGGCACCACTAGTACCAAGCAGGGATAATGGGGTACAGTAGAACCCCCATTTTAC
>NC_030682.2:152477369-152494869 GCF_000004195.4 Xenopus tropicalis | reverse complement strand
TTTGTGCCTCTGGGTACTGGGAATGCCAGGGGGGCTGTAAGGTGCCACAGACAGTCACTATTTATTGGGCTGGGGGGGCTGTTTGTGCCTCTGGGTACTGGGAATGCCGGGGGGGCTGTAAGGTGCCACAGACAGTCACTATTTATTGGGCTGGGGGGTTGTTTGTGCCTCTGGGTAGTGGGAATGCCAGGGGGGGCTGTAAGGTGCCACAGACAGTCACTATTTATTGGGCTGGGGGGGGGGGCTGTTTGTGCCTCTGGGTACTGGGAATGCCGGGGGGGCTGTAAGGTGCCACAGACAGTCACTATTTATTGGGCTGGGGGGGGGGGCTGTTTGTGCCTCTGGGTACTGGGAATGCCGGGGGGGGCTGTAAGGTGCCACAGACAGTCACTATTTATTGGGGCTGGGGGGGGGGGCTGTTTGTGCCTCTGGGTACTGGGAATGCCGGGGGGGCTGTAAGGTGCCACAGACAGTCACTATTTATTGGGCTGGGGGGGGGGCTGTTTGTGCCTCTGGGTACTGGGAATGCCAGGGGGGCTGTAAGGTGCCACAGACAGTCACTATTTATTGGGCTGGGGGGGGGGGCTGTTTGTGCCTCTGGGTACTGGGAATGCCAGGGGGGGCTGTAAGGTGCCACAGACAGTCACTATTTATTGGGCTGGGGGGGGGGCTGTTTGTGCCTCTGGGTACTGGGAATGCCGGGGGGGCTGTAAGGTGCCACAGACAGTCACTATTTATTGGGCTGGGGGGGGGGCTGTTTGTGCCTCTGGGTACTGGGAATGCCGGGGGGGCTGTAAGGTGCCACAGACAGTCACTATTTATTGGGCTGGGGGGGGGGGGCTGTTTGTGCCTCTGGGTACTGGGAATGCCAGGGGGGCTGTAAGGTGCCACAGACAGTCACTATTTATTGGGCTGGGGGGGGGGGGCTGTTTGTGCCTCTGGGTACTGGGAATGCCGGGGGGGCTGTAAGGTGCCACAGACAGTCACTATTTATTGGGCTGGGGGGGGGCTGTTTGTGCCTCTGGGTACTGGGAATGCCAGGGGGGCTGTAAGGTGCCACAGACAGTCACTATTTATTGGGCTGGGGGGGGGGCTGTTTGTGCCTCTGGGTACTGGGAATGCCAGGGGGGGCTGTAAGGTGCCACAGACAGTCACTATTTATTGGGCTGGGGGGGGGGGCTGTTTGTGCCTCTGGGTACTGGGAATGCCAGGGGGGCTGTAAGGTGCCACAGACAGACACTATTTATTGGGCTGGGGGGGCTGTTTGTGCCTCTGGGTACTGGGAATGCCAGGGGGGCTGTAAGGTGCCACAGACAGTCACTATTTATTGGGCTGGGGGGGGGGCTGTTTGTGCCTCTGGGTACTGGGAATGCCAGGGGGGCTGTTAAGGTGCCACAGACAGTCACTATTTATTGGGCTGGGGGGGGCTGTTTGTGCCTCTGGGTACTGGGAATGCCAGGGGGGCTGTAAGGTGCCACAGACAGTCACTATTTATTGGGCTGGGGGGGGCTGTTTGTGCCTCTGGGTACTGGGAATGCCAGGGGGGCTGTAAGGTGCCACAGACAGTCACTATTTATTGGGCTGGGGGGGGGGCTGTTTGTGCCTCTGGTACTGGGAATTGCCGGGGGGGCTGTAAGGTGCCACAGACAGTCACTATTTATTGGGCTGGGGGGGGGGCTGTTTGTGCCTCTGGGTACTGGGAATGCCAGGGGGGCTGTAAGGTGCCACAGACAGTCACTATTTATTGGGCTGGGGGGGGGGGCTGTTTGTGCCTCTGGGTACTGGGAATGCCAGGGGGGCTGTAAGGTGCCACAGACAGTCACTATTTATTGGGCTGGGGGGGGGGCTGTTTGTGCCTCTGGGTACTGGGAATGCCAGGGGGCTGTAAGGTGCCACAGACAGTCACTATTTATTGGGCTGGGGGGGGGGCTGTTTGTGCCTCTGGGTACTGGGAATGCCGGGGGGGCTGTAAGGTGCCACAGACAGTCACTATTTATTGGGCTGGGGGGGGGGCTGTTTGTGCCTCTGGGTACTGGGAATGCCAGGGGGGCTGTAAGGTGCCACAGACAGTCACTATTTATTGGGCTGGGGGGGGGGGCTGTTTGTGCCTCTGGGTACTGGGAATGCCGGGGGGCTGTAAGGTGCCACAGACAGTCACTATTTATTGGGCTGGGGGGGGGGCTGTTTGTGCCTCTGGGTACTGGGAATGCCAGGGGGGCTGTAAGGTGCCACAGACAGTCACTATTTATTGGGCTGGGGGGGGGGCTGTTTGTGCCTCTGGGTACTGGGAATGCCAGGGGGGCTGTAAGGTGCCACAGACAGTCACTATTTATTGGGCTGGGGGGGGGGGGCTGTTTGTGCCTCTGGGTACTGGGAATGCCAGGGGGGCTGTAAGGTGCCACAGACAGTCACTATTTATTTGGCTGGGGGGGGGGGCTGTTTGTGCCTCTGGGTACTGGGAATGCCGGGGGGGGCTGTAAGGTGCCACAGACAGTCACTATTATTGGGCTGGGGGGGGGGGCTGTTTGTGCCTACTGGGTACTGGGAATGCAGGGGGGCTGTTAAGGTGCCACAGACAGTCACTATTTATTGGGCTGGGGGGGGGGGGGCTGTTTGTGCCTCTGGGTACTGGGAATGCCAGGGGGGCTGTAAGGTGGCCACAGACAGTCACTATTTATTGGGGCTGGGGGGGGCTGTTGTGCCTCTGGGTACTGGGAATGCCAGGGGGGGCTGTAAGGTGCCACAGACAGTCACTATTTATTGGGCTGGGGGGGGGGCTGTTTGTGGCCTCTGGGTACTGGGAATGCCAGGGGGGCTGTAAGGTGCCACAGACAGTCACTATTTATTGGGCTGGGGGGGGGGGCTGTTTGTGCCTCTGGGTACTGGAATGCCGGGGGGGCTGTAAGGTGCCACAGACAGTCACTATTTATTGGGCTGGGGGGGGGGCTGTTTGTGCCTCTGGGTACTGGGAATGCCGGGGGGGCTGTAAGGTGCCACAGACAGTCACTATTTATTGGGCTGGGGGGGGGGCTGTTTGTGCCTCTGGGTACTGGGAATGCCAGGGGGGCTGTAAGGTGCCACAGACAGTCACTATTTATTGGGCTGGGGGGGGGGGGCTGTTTGTGCCTCTGGGTACTGGGAATGCCGGGGGGGCTGTAAGGTGCCACAGACAGTCACTATTTATTGGGCTGGGGGGGGGGCTGTTTGTGCCTCTGGGTACTGGGAATGCCAGGGGGCTGTAAGGTGCCACAGACAGTCACTATTTATTGGGCTGGGGGGGGGGCTGTTTGTGCCTCTGGGTACTGGGAATGCCAGGGGGGCTGTAAGGTGCCACAGACAGTCACTATTTATTGGGCTGGGGGGGGGGCTGTTTGTGCCTCTGGGTACTGGGAATGCCAGGGGGGCTGTAAGGTGCCACAAGACAGTCACTATTTATTGGGCTGGGGGGGGGGGGGCTGTTTGTGCCTCTGGGTACTGGGAATGCCAGGGGGGCTGTAAGGTGCCACAGACAGACACTATTTATTGGGCTGGGGGGGCTGTTTGTGCCTCTGGTACTGGGAATGCCAGGGGGCTGTAAGGTGCCACAGACAGTCACTATTTATTGGGCTGGGGGGGGGGCTGTTTGTGCCTCTGGGTACTGGGAATGCCAGGGGGGCTGTAAGGTGCCACAGACAGTCACTATTTATTGGGCTGGGGGGGGGCTGTTTGTGCCTCTGGGTACTGGGAATGCCAGGGGGGCTGTAAGGTGCCACAGACAGTCACTATTTATTGGGCTGGGGGGGGCTGTTGTGCCTCTGGGTACTGGGCAATGCCAGGGGGGGCTGTAAGGTGCCACAGACAGTCACTATTTATTGGGCTGGGGGGGGGGCTGTTTGTGCCTCTGGGTACTGGGAATGCCAGGGGGGCTGTAAGGTGCCACAGACAGTCACTATTTATTGGGCTGGGGGGGGCTGTTTGTGCCTCTGGGTACTGGGAATGCCAGGGGGGCTGTAAGGTGCCACAGACAGTCACTATTTATTGGGCTGGGGGGGGGCTGTTTGTGCCTCTGGGTACTGGGAATGCCAGGGGGGCTGTAAGATGCCACAGACAGTCACTATTTATTGGGCTGGGGGGGCTGTTTGTGCCTCTGGGTACTGGGAATGCCGGGGGGGGGGCCTAGTTTGGCTCCCAGTCCGGCCCTGCAGGGGCCCCTGTGGCTAAAACATATAGTTACAGGGGGGGGGGCAGACTATACTGTGTAACAGCTCGTGCCCAGCCTGTGCCCCCCCCTCACCTGGAATAACCCATTCTGTGCATGGCTGGGTGATTATTATAGGGCAGCAGTTGGGGGGGGGGGGCACAAGCAAATGAATCATTGCAATTAATTGGTACCTGACCTGTTATTTACTATTAACTCCCAGCGGGTACGTACCGGCATTATGCCAACCAAGGTGGCAGAACTGATGCCCCCCCGCACTCACACTCAGAGGGTTACACTGCACTCACACTCACTAATGCACAGGGGGCATCACATGGTTGGTGACACCTCAGGAAGAGGGTAAAATGCCCGACCCGTTCCCAAAGCGTTAACCCTTCGTGCTGTGCCACCCTGGTGCCAGGCACGCCCAACAAGGTGGAAAGGTGAGCTCCCTGGCAGTGTAAGGGTTAACAGGAATGGGCTGGAGGGGCTACGGGGGGGCTGTACTGGAAGGGTTAATGCCTACACAGTCGGGGGGATGTCACCCAGCAGACAATGGGTAAAGTGTTCCAGTTTGATGGGAATCAGGGAGGGGATTCTGGGCCCCGGGCCCTGGGAGCTTGGGGTGAAGCCTGATTGGCTGGTCATGCTCCACTAGTTGGGGGCAGTTCCTCACTAAATGCCCAGCCAGGGGCCCCGGGGCCTCACTCCCTCCTGTGTCACTGCAGCACAATGAGCCGGCTAAGCAGGTACTGGGACCAACTGGGGTGTACTGGGATGTACTGGGCGGTACTGGGAGGTACTGGGGTGTACTGGGATGCACTGGGATGTACTGGGGTATACTGGGGTGCACTGGGATGTACTGGGGTGTACTGGGGTGTACTGGGAGGTACTGGGAGGTACTGGGATGTACTGGGACCAACTGGGGTGTACTGGGATGTACTGGGCGGTACTGGGAGGTACTGGGGTGTACTGGGATGCACTGGGATGTACTGGGGTATACTGGGGTGCACTGGGATGTACTGGGGTGTACTGGGGTGTACTGGGAGGTACTGGGAGGTACTGGGATGTACTGGGACCAACTGGGGTGTACTGGGGTGTACTGGGGTGTACTGGGATGTACTGGGATGTACTGGGCGGTACTGGGAGGTACTGGGATGTACTGGGACCAACTGGGGTGTACTGGGGTGTACTGGGATGTACTGGGATGTACTGGGGTATACTGGGGTGTACTGGGATGTACTGGGGTGTACTGGGGTGTACTGGGATGTACTGGGGTGTACTGGGGTGTACTGGGATGTACTGGGATGTACTGGGGTATACTGGGGTGTACTGGGATGTACTGGGATGTACTGGAATGTACTGGGATGTACTGGGGTATACTGGGGTGTACTGGGATGTACTGGGATGTACTGGAATGTACTGGGATGTACTGGGGTGTACTGGGATGTACTGGAATGTACTGGAATGTACTGGGGTGTACTGGGATGTACTGGGATGTACTGGGGTGTACTGGGGTGTACTGGGATGTACTGGGATGTACTGGAATGTACTGGGATGTACTGGGGTGTACTGGGATGTACTGGGGTGTACTGGGATGTACTGGGGTGTACTGGGATGTACTGGGATGTACTGGGGTGTACTGGGGTTTACTGGGAGGTATAGGGATGTACTGGGATGTACTGGGACAGAGTGGGATCCACTTGCAGTTAATGGGATGTACTGGGTTGTACTGGGATGTACTGGGATGTACTGGGATTTACTGGGATGTACTGGGGTGTACTGGGATGTACTGGGGTGTACTGGGGTGTACTGGGATGTACTGGGGTGTACTGGGGTGTACTGGGATGTACTGGGATGTACTGGGGTATACTGGGGTGTACTGGGATGTACTGGGATGTACTGGAATGTACTGGGATGTACTGGGGTATACTGGGGTGTACTGGGATGTACTGGGATGTACTGGAATGTACTGGGATGTACTGGGGTGTACTGGGATGTACTGGAATGTACTGGAATGTACTGGGGTGTACTGGGATGTACTGGGATGTACTGGAATGTACTGGGATGTACTGGGGTGTACTGGGATGTACTGGGGTGTACTGGGATGTACTGGGGTGTACTGGGATGTACTGGGATGTACTGGGGTGTACTGGGATGTACTGGGGTGTACTGGGATGTACTGGGGTGTACTGGGATGTACTGGGATGTACTGGGATGTACTGGGATGTACTGGGGTGTACTGGGATGTACTGGGATGTACTGGGGTATACTGGGGTGTACTGGAATGTACTGGAATGTACTGGGATGTACTGGAATGTACTGGGATGTACTGGGGTGTACTGGGATGTACTGGGATGTACTGGGGTATACTGGGGTGTACTGGGATGTACTGGAATGTACTGGGGTGTACTGGGATGTACTGGGATGTACTGGGGTATACTGGGGTGTACTGGGGATGTACTGGGATGTAACTGGAATGTACTGGGATGTACTGGGGTGTACTGGGATGTACTGGGGTGTACTGGGATGTACTGGGGTGTACTGGGATGTACTGGGGTGTACTGGGGTGTACTGGGATGTACTGGGATGTACTGGGATGTACTGGGGTATACTGGGGTGTACTGGGATGTACTGGGATGTACTGGGATGTACTGGGATGTACTGGGGTGTACTGGGATGTACTGGGGTGTACTGGGATGTACTGGGATGTACTGGAATGTACTGGGATGTACTGGGGTGTACTGGGATGTACTGGGGTGTACTGGGATGTACTGGGATGTACTGGAATGTACTGGAATGTACTGGGGTGTACTGGGATGTACTGGGATGTACTGGGGTATACTGGGGTGTACTGGGATGTACTGGAATGTACTGGGATGTACTGGGGTGTACTGGGATGTACTGGGGTGTACTGGGATGTACTGGGATGTACTGGGGTGTACTGGGGTTTACTGGGAGGTATAGGGATGTACTGGGATGTACTGGGACAGAGTGGGATCCACTTGCAGTTAATGGGATGTACTGGGTTGTACTGGGATGTACTGGGATGTACTGGGATTTACTGGGATGTACTGGGACAGAGTGGGATCCACTTGCAGTTAATGGGATGTACTGGGTTGTACTGGGTTGTACTGGGATGTACTGGGATGTACTGGGATTTACTGGGATGTACTGGGGTGTACTGGGATGTACTGGGGTGTACTGGGATGTACTGGGTTGTACTGGGATGTACTGGGATGTACTGGGACAGAGTTGGATCCACTTGCAGTTAATGGGATGTACTGGGTTGTACTGGGATGTACTGGGATGTACTGGGACAGAGTGGGATCCACTTGCAGTTAATGGGATGTACTGGGACAGAGTGGGATCCACTTGCAGTTAATGGGATGTACTGGGACAGAGTGGGATCCACTTGCAGTTAATGGGATGTACTGGGTTGTACTGGGATGTACTGGGACAGAGTGGGATCCACTTGCAGTTACTGGGATGTACTGGGACAGAGTGGGATCCACTTGCAGTTAATGGGATGTACTGGGACAGAGTGGGATCCACTAGCAGTTAATGGGATGTACTGGGTTGTACTGGGATGTACTGGGACAGAGTGGGATCCACTTGCAGTAAATGGGATGTACTGGGTTGTACTGGGATGTACTGGGATGTACTGGGACAGAATGGGATCCACTTGCAGTTAATGGGATGTACTGGGTTGTACTGGGATGTACTGGGACAGAGTGGGATCCACTTGCAGTTACTGGGATGTACTGGGACAGAGTGGGATCCACTTGCAGTTAATGGGATGTACTGGGATGTACTGGGTTGTACTGGGACAGAATGGGTTCATTCTAAATTTCCTTCTTTATTCCCACAGGGTCCTACTGCTCTCCCTCATCTCTGCCCTCCTGTCCCCCAACGTGGCTGCGCAGGGTAGGATTGCACCCCCCTTTCAACTGGAACAACTGCACCCCCCCTTATAGGGCCCCAAAATCCCAGGAATGGTGATTTGTATCATAAATATACATTGGAACCCCATGTTATCTGGGGGCCCCAATAAGCCTCCGCCCCCCATGCTATCCCTCTGGCTGTCTGTCTCTGACTGTCTCTGTCTGTCTGTCTCTGGCTGTCTGTCTCTGACTGTCTCTGTCTGACTGTCTCTGTCTGTCTGTCTCTGTCTGTCTCTGACTGTCTCTGTCTGTCTGTCTCTGTCTGGCTGTCTCTGACTGTCTGTCTGTCTCTGACTGTCTGTCTCTGACTGTCTGTCTCTGTCTGGCTGTCTCTGACTGTCTGTCTCTGTCTGTCTGTCTGTCTGTCTGTCTCTGACTGTCTGTCTGTCTCTGACTGTCTGTCTCTGTCTGGCTGTCTCTGACTGTCTGTCTGTCTCTGACTGTCTGTCTCTGTCTGGCTGTCTCTGACTGTCTGTCTGTCTCTGTCTGTCTGTCTCTGACTCCCCATATATGTCTCCTTAGTAACAAGCCCAGGGCCAGTATTAAGGGGCATTATACTTGCCCCAAAAGTATTTGTTCAGCCTGAGTTTCTGGAACCAATCAGGGCCCTGCTGGGTGAGGGGTACAGAGGTACAATCTCGGGGATCAGCCTAATCACCCCCATATCTCTCTCTCCAGGGGAATCTGTAACATTCGGGGATCTCGCTCCTTCACAAGAGAGCTCAGTGGCCGGTAGGTTCTGTGCCACGTGGGCCAGTGGGGGGGCCTCAGGGGGGGGATGGGGCCAGTGGGGGGGCCTCAGGGGGGGATGGGGCCAGTGGGGGGGCCTCAGGGGGGGGATGGGGCCAGTGGGGGGGCCTCAGGGGGGGGATGGGGCCAGTGGGGGGGCCTCAGGGGGGGGATGGGGCCAGTGGGGGGCCTCGAGGGGGGGCCCCAAGAGACATAAAACTGCTATTCGCAGGTCACTAAGAGGTGGGGTTTCCAGGGAAAGTGGGAGGGGTTTAGATGCATTGTGGGCAGGGTTACAGCATTATGGGGTGTGGCTGGGGTAAATCAGGGCTATTGAAGTGCCACCAAGGAGCAATTTTTTAATTGGGACCCCATTGTTGGGCCCTCCACCCAGACCCTACAGTGGAGGAAATAATGATTTGACCCCTCACTGATTTTGTAAGTTTGTCCAATGACAAAGAAATGAAAAGTCTCAGAACAGTATCATTTCAATGGTAGGTGTAACAGTGGCAGATAGCACATCAAAAGGAAAATGGAAAAAAGAACTTGAAATAAAAGATAGCAACTGATTTGCATTTCATTGAGTGAAATAAGTTTTTGAACCCTCTAACAAAAAAAGACTTAATACTTAGTGGAAAAGCCCTTGTTTGCAAGCACAGAGGCCAAACGTTTCTTGTAATTGATGAGCAAGTTTGCGCCCATTTTAGGAGGAATGTTGGTCCCACTCCTCTTTGCAGATCATCTCTAAATCCCTAAGGTTTCTGTCTCTGTGCAACTCTGAGCTTGAGCTCCCTCCATAGGTTTTCTATTGGATTAAGGTCCGGAGACTGACTAGGCCACTCCATGACCTTAATGTGCTTCTTCTTGAGCCACTCCTTTGTTGCCTTTGCTGTATGTTTTGGGTCATTGTCGTGCTGGAACACCCATCCACCACCCATTTTCAGTTTCCTGGCAGAGGGAAGGAGGTTGTCGTTCAGGATTTCACGATACACGGCTCCGTCCATTTTCCCGTTAATGCGAATAAGTTGTCCTGTGCCCTTAGCAGAAAAACACCCCAAAGCAAAATGTTTCCACCCCCATGCTTGACGGTGGGGACGGTGTTTTGGGGGTCATAGGCAGCATTTTTCTTCCTCCAAACACAGCGAGTTGAGTTAATGCCAAAGAGCTCTATTTTGGTCTCATCAGACCACAGCACCTTCTCCCAGTCACTCACAGAATCATTCAGGTGTTCATTGGCAAACTTCAGGCCTGCACATGTGCCTTCTTGAGCAGGGGGACCTTGCGAGCCCTGCAGGATTTTAATCCATTGCGGTGTAATGTGTTTCCAATGGTTTTCTTGGTGACTGTGGTCCCTGCTAATTTGAGGTCAGTAACTAACTCCTCCCGTGTAGTTCTAGGATGCTTTTCACCTTTCTCAGAATCATTGACACCCCACGAGGTGAGATCTTGCGTGGAGCCCCAGAGCGAGGTCGATTGATGGTCATTTTGTGCTCCTTCCATTTTCCAACAATCGCACCAACAGTTGTCACCTTCTCTCCCAGCTTCTTGCTAATGGTTTTGTAGCCCATTCCAGCCTTGTGCAGGTCTACAATTTTGTCTCTGACATCCTTGGACAGCTCTTTGGTCTTTCCCATGTTGGAGAGTTTGGAGTCTGCTTGATTGATTGATTCTGGGGACAGGTGTCGTTTATACAGGTGACTAGTTAAGACAGGTGTCCTTAATGAGGTTGACTAATTGAGTAGAAGTGTCTAACCACTCTGTGGGAGCCAGAACTCTTAATGGTTGGTAGGGGTTCAAAAACTTATTTCACTCAATGAAATGCAAATCAGTTGCTATCTTTTATTTCAAGTTATTTTTTCCATTTTCCTTTTGATGTGCTATCTGCCACTGTTACACCTACCATTGAAATGATACTGTTCTGAGACTTTTCATTTCTTTGTCATTGGACAAACTTACAAAATCAGTGAGGGGTCAAATCATTATTTCCTTCACTGTATGTGACCTGTGGGTTATTAATTGGGGGGGACCCCCATAATTCCTGATGGCAGCCCTGATGCTCCTCTATTGGCTCCCATTGGCCTCGCTGGCGCAGAGGGGATCACTTACCTGTTGTGGATTCACTGCCAGGGGCAGAAACTGTGGCCCCAAAAGAAGCTGGTCAGACAGTAAAGGGGCAGATAAATGTGAGTCCAACAGTCACTTACCCGCAGCCAAACTGTCAGTAAAACTTCTCTCTCTCTCGCCCCCTAGAGGAACCTGTGACATTCGCTGATCTGACCCCGTCGGTGGAAAACTCTCTCCCAGGTAAATGTGACTGCAGCGCGGGGCCCCCATGGTATTCTCCATATTGGCCCATTGGGCTAGTTGTGTAGCTGTGGGTCAGTGCCTGTGTGTGTGGCCCATTGGACTAGTTGTGTAGCTGTGGGTCAGTGCCTGTGTGTGTGGCCCATTGGACTAGTTGTGTAGCTGTGGGGCAGTGCCTGTGTGTGTGGCCCATTGGGCTAGTTGTGTAGCTGTGGGGCAGTGCCTGTGTGTGTGGCCCATTGGACTAGTTGTGTAGCTGTGGGGCAGTGCCTGTGTGTGTGGCCCATTGGACTAGTTGTGTAGCTGTGGGGCAGTGCCTGTGTGTGTGGCCCATTGGGCTAGTTGTGTGGCTGTGGGTCAGTGCCTGTGTGTGTGGCCCATTGGGCTAGTTGTGTGGCTGTGGGTCAGTGCCTGTGTGTGTGGCCCATTGGGCTAGTTGTGTAGCTGTGGGTCAGTGCCTGTGTGTGTGGCCCATTGGGCTAGTTGTGTGGCTGTGGGTCAGTGCCTGTGTGTGTGGCCCATTGGGCTAATTGTGTAGCTGTGGGTCAGTGCCTGTGTGTGTGGCCCATTGGGCTAGTTGTGTAGCTGTGGGGCAGTGCCTGTGTGTGTGGCCCATTGGGCTAGTTGTGTGACTGTGGGTCAGTGCCTGTGTGTGTGGCCCATTGGGCTAGTTGTGTAGCTGTGGATCAGTACCTGTGTGTGTGGCCCATTGGGCTAGTTGTGTGGCTGTGGGTCAGTGCCTGTGGCCCATTGGGCTAGTTGTGTAGCTGTGGGTCAGTGTCTGTGTGGCCCATTGGGCTAGTTGTGTAGCTGTGGGTCAGTGTCTGTGTGGCCCATTGGGCTAGTTGTGTGGCTGTGGGTCAGTGCCTGTGTGTGTGGCCCATTGGGCTAGTTGTGTAGCTGTGGGTCAGTGTCTGTGTGGCCCATTGGGCTAGTTTGTGTAGCTGTGGGTCAGTGTCTGTGTGGCCCATTGGGCTAGTTGTGTAGCTGTGGGTCAGTGTCTGTGTGGCCCATTGGGCTAGTTGTGTGGCTGTGGGTCAGTGCCTGTGTGTGTGGCCATTGGGCTAGTTGTGTAGCTGTGGGTCAGTGTCTGTGTGGCCCATTGGGCTAGTTGTGTGGCTGTGGGTCAGTGCCTGTGTGTGTGGCCCATTGGGCTAATTGTGTAGCTGTGGGTCAGTGCCTGTGTGTGTGGCCCATTGGGCTAGTTGTGTAGCTGTGGGTCAGTGCCTGTGTGTGTGGCCCATTGGGCTAGTTGTGTAGCTGTGGGGCAGTGCCTGTGTGTGTGGCCCATTGGGCTAGTTGTGTGACTGTGGGTCAGTGCCTGTGTGTGTGGCCCATTGGGCTAGTTGTGTAGCTGTGGATCAGTACCTGTGCGTGTGGCCCATTGGGCTAGTTGTGTGGCTGTGGGTCAGTGCCTGTGGCCCATTGGGCTAGTTGTGTAGCTGTGGGTCAGTGTCTGTGTGGCCCATTGGGCTAGTTGTGTAGCTGTGGGTCAGTGTCTGTGTGGCCCATTGGGCTAGTTGTGTGGCTGTGGGTCAGTGCCTGTGTGTGTGGCCCATTGGGCTAGTTGTGTAGCTGTGGGTCAGTGTCTGTGTGGCCCATTGGGCTAGTTGTGTAGCTGTGGGTCAGTGTCTGTGTGGCCCATTGGGCTAGTTGTGTAGCTGTGGGTCAGTGTCTGTGTGGCCCATTGGGCTAGTTGTGTGGCTGTGGGTCAGTGCCTGTGTGTGTGGCCCATTGGGCTAGTTGTGTAGCTGTGGGTCAGTGTCTGTGTGGCCCACTGGGCTAGTTGTGTAGCTGTGGGTCAGTGTCTGTGTGGCCCACTGGGCTAGTTGTGTAGCTGTGGGTCAGTACCTGTGTGTGTGGCCCATTGGGCTAGTTGTGTAGCTGTGGGGCAGTGCCTGTGTGTGTGGCCCATTGGACTAGTTGTGTAGCTGTGGGGCAGTGCCTGTGTGTGTGGCCCATTGGACTAGTTGTGTAGCTGTGGGGCAGTGCCTGTGTGTGTGGCCCATTGGACTAGTTGTGTAGCTGTGGGGCAGTGCCTGTGTGTGTGGCCCATTGGGCTAGTTGTGTGGCTGTGGGTCAGTGCCTGTGTGTGTGGCCCATTGGGCTAGTTGTGTGGCTGTGGGTCAGTGCCTGTGTGTGTGGCCCATTGGGCTAGTTGTGTAGCTGTGGGTCAGTGCCTGTGTGTGTGGCCCATTGGGCTAGTTGTGTGGCTGTGGGTCAGTGCCTGTGTGTGTGGCCCATTGGGCTAATTGTGTAGCTGTGGGTCAGTGCCTGTGTGTGTGGCCCATTGGGCTAGTTGTGTAGCTGTGGGGCAGTGCCTGTGTGTGTGGCCCATTGGGCTAGTTGTGTGACTGTGGGTCAGTGCCTGTGTGTGTGGCCCATTGGGCTAGTTGTGTAGCTGTGGATCAGTACCTGTGTGTGTGGCCCATTGGGCTAGTTGTGTGGCTGTGGGTCAGTGCCTGTGGCCCATTGGGCTAGTTGTGTAGCTGTGGGTCAGTGTCTGTGTGGCCCATTGGGCTAGTTGTGTAGCTGTGGGTCAGTGTCTGTGTGGCCCATTGGGCTAGTTGTGTGGCTGTGGGTCAGTGCCTGTGTGTGTGGCCCATTGGGCTAGTTGTGTAGCTGTGGGTCAGTGTCTGTGTGGCCCATTGGGCTAGTTGTGTAGCTGTGGGTCAGTGTCTGTGTGGCCCATTGGGCTAGTTGTGTAGCTGTGGGTCAGTGTCTGTGTGGCCCATTGGGCTAGTTGTGTGGCTGTGGGTCAGTGCCTGTGTGTGTGGCCCATTGGGCTAGTTGTGTAGCTGTGGGTCAGTGTCTGTGTGGCCCACTGGGCTAGTTGTGTAGCTGTGGGTCAGTGTCTGTGTGGCCCACTGGGCTAGTTGTGTAGCTGTGGGTCAGTACCTGTGTGTGTGGCCCATTGGGCTAGTTGTGTAGCTGTGGGGCAGTGCCTGTGTGTGTGGCCCATTGGACTAGTTGTGTAGCTGTGGGGCAGTGCCTGTGTGTGTGGCCCATTGGGCTAGTTGTGTGGCTGTGGGTCAGTGCCTGTGTGTGTGGCCCATTGGGCTAGTTGTGTGGCTGTGGGTCAGTGCCTGTGTGTGTGGCCCATTGGGGTAGTTGTGTAGCTGTGGGTCAGTGCCTGTGTGTGTGGCCCATTGGGCTAGTTGTGTGGCTGTGGGTCAGTGCCTGTGTGTGTGGCCCATTGGGCTAATTGTGTAGCTGTGGGTCAGTGCCTGTGTGTGTGGCCCATTGGGCTAGTTGTGTAGCTGTGGGGCAGTGCCTGTGTGTGTGGCCCATTGGGCTAGTTGTGTGACTGTGGGTCAGTGCCTGTGTGTGTGGCCCATTGGGCTAGTTGTGTAGCTGTGGGTCAGTACCTGTGTGTGTGGCCCATTGGGCTAGTTGTGTGGCTGTGGGTCAGTGCCTGTGGCCCATTGGGCTAGTTGTGTAGCTGTGGGTCAGTGTCTGTGTGGCCCATGGGGCTAGTTGTGTGGCTGTGGGTCAGTGCCTGTGTGTGTGGCCCATTGGGCTAGTTGTGTAGCTGTGGGTCAGTGTCTGTGTGGCCCATTGGGCTAGTTGTGTAGCTGTGGGTCAGTGTCTGTGTGGCCCATTGGGCTAGTTGTGTAGCTGTGGGGCAGTGCCTGTGTGTGTGGCCCATTGGGCTAGTTGTGTGACTGTGGGTCAGTGCCTGTGTGTGTGGCCCATTGGGCTAGTTGTGTAGCTGTGGGTCAGTACCTGTGTGTGTGGCCCATTGGGCTAGTTGTGTGGCTGTGGGTCAGTGTCTGTGGCCCATTGGGCTAGTTGTGTAGCTGTGGGTCAGTGTCTGTGTGGCCCATGGGGCTAGTTGTGTGGCTGTGGGTCAGTGCCTGTGTGTGTGGCCCATTGGGCTAGTTGTGTAGCTGTGGGTCAGTGTCTGTGTGGCCCATTGGGCTAGTTGTGTAGCTGTGGGTCAGTGTCTGTGTGGCCCACTGGGCTAGTTGTGTAGCTGTGGGTCAGTACCTGTGTGTGTGGCCCATTGGGCTAGTTGTGTAGCTGTGGGGCAGTGCCTGTGTGTGTGGCCCATTGGACTAGTTGTGTAGCTGTGGGGCAGTGCCTGTGTGTGTGGCCCATTGGGCTAGTTGTGTGGCTGTGGGTCAGTGCCTGTGTGTGTGGCCCATTGGGCTAGTTGTGTGGCTGTGGGTCAGTGCCTGTGTGTGTGGCCCATTGGGGTAGTTGTGTAGCTGTGGGTCAGTGCCTGTGTGTGTGGCCCATTGGGGTAGTTGTGTAGCTGTGGGTCAGTGCCTGTGTGTGTGGCCCATTGGGCTAGTTGTGTGGCTGTGGGTCAGTGCCTGTGTGTGTGGCCCATTGGGCTAATTGTGTAGCTGTGGGTCAGTGCCTGTGTGTGTGGCCCATTGGGCTAGTTGTGTAGCTGTGGGGCAGTGCCTGTGTGTGTGGCCCATTGGGCTAGTTGTGTGACTGTGGGTCAGTGCCTGTGTGTGTGGCCCATTGGGCTAGTTGTGTAGCTGTGGGTCAGTACCTGTGTGTGTGGCCCATTGGGCTAGTTGTGTGGCTGTGGGTCAGTGCCTGTGGCCCATTGGGCTAGTTGTGTAGCTGTGGGTCAGTGTCTGTGTGGCCCATGGGGCTAGTTGTGTGGCTGTGGGTCAGTGCCTGTGTGTGTGGCCCATTGGGCTAGTTGTGTAGCTGTGGGTCAGTGTCTGTGTGGCCCATTGGGCTAGTTGTGTAGCTGTGGGTCAGTGTCTGTGTGGCCCATTGGGCTAGTTGTGTAGCTGTGGGGCAGTGCCTGTGTGTGTGGCCCATTGGGCTAGTTGTGTGGACTGTGGGTCAGTGCCTGTGTGTGTGGCCCATTGGGCTAGTTGTGTAGCTGTGGGTCAGTACCTGTGTGTGTGGCCCATTGGGCTAGTTGTGTGGCTGTGGGTCAGTGCCTGTGGCCCATTGGGCTAGTTGTGTAGCTGTGGGTCAGTGTCTGTGTGGCCCATGGGGCTAGTTGTGTGGCTGTGGGTCAGTGCCTGTGTGTGTGGCCCATTGGGCTAGTTGTGTAGCTGTGGGTCAGTGTCTGTGTGGCCCATTGGGCTAGTTGTGTAGCTGTGGGTCAGTGTCTGTGTGGCCCACTGGGCTAGTTGTGTAGCTGTGGGTCAGTACCTGTGTGTGTGGCCCACTGGGCTAGTTGTGTAGCTGTGGGTCAGTACCTGTGTGGCCCATTGGGCTAGTTGTGTGCCAGTTGTATTTTACCATTTCTCTTTATACCGACAGAGAATGAAGAAGTAACGGAACCGACACAAGAAAGTAAGACTTGATACACAGAACATTGTGGCCCTCGGTGCCGCCCCTCTACTGGATCAGAACTGGGCAAGGGAACACCAGGCCCAGGGAGTTAGTCCTGGGGTCCCATCATGCCTCACAGAGGGCATTAAGTAGGCAGCAATAGGACTGGGAAGTACCCACGCTGGGCTATGGGGGCGCTATACAGTTTGTGCCAGTGTGACCCCATGTGTGCTGGGTTAGGGAAGTACCCACGCTGGGCTATGGGGGCGCCATACATGTACAAATGTGAGCTCAGCTGCCAACAGCACAGAGCCCCTCACTGTGTCTTTCCCTTTAATAGCGGATCCAAAGCCTGTGACAGGGGCGGCCGCATCCTCCTCAGGTAATTGATGACCCCCCAATGCTTCTCCCCTTACACTGCCCTAATCCAGTGCAGCCCTAGCCCTAGCCCTATCCCTATCCCTATCCCTATCCCTAACCCTATCCCTATCCCTATCCCTAACCCTATCCCTAACCCTAACCCTATCCCCAACCCTATCCCTAACCCTATCCCCATCCCTATCCCTAACCCTATCCCTATCCCTATCCCTAACCCTATCCCTAACCCTATCCCTAACCCTATCCCTATCCCTATCCCTAACCCTATCCCTAACCCTATCCCTATCCCTATCCCTATCCCTATCCCTAACCCTATCCCTATCCCTATCCCTAACCCTATCCCTAACCCTAACCCTATCCCTAACCCTAACCCTATCCCCAACCCTAGCCCTAGCCCTATCCCTATCCCTAACCCTATCCCTAACCCTATCCCTAACCCTATCCCCAACCCTAGCCCTAGCCCTATCCCTATCCCTAACCCTATCCCTAACCCTATCCCTAACCCTATCCCTATCCCTAACCCTAACCCTATCCCTATCCCTATCCCTAACCCTATCCCCAACCCTATCCCTATCCCTAACCCTATCCCTAACCCTATCCCTATCCCTAACCCTATCCCTATCCCTATCCCTAACCCTATCCCTATCCCTAACCCTATCCCTAACCCTAACCCTATCCCTATCCCTATCCCTATCCCTATCCCTAACCCTAACCC
>NC_030682.2:152449869-152472369 GCF_000004195.4 Xenopus tropicalis | reverse complement strand
TATCCCTAACCCTAACCCTAACCCTAACCCTATCCTATCCCTATCCTATCCCTATCCCTAAACCCTATCCCTAACCCTTTCCCTAACCCTAACCCTAACCCTAACCCTAACCCTAACCCTAACCCTTTCCCTATCCCTAACCCTAACCCTAACCCTAACCCTATCCCTATCCCTAACCCTATCCCTATCCCTATCCCTAACCCTATCCCTATCCCTATCCCTAACCCTATCCCTATCCCTATCCCTATCCCTATCCCTAACCCTATCCCTAACCCTAACCCTTATCCCTATCCCTATCCCTATCGCCTACCTAACCCTAACCCTATCCCTATCCCTAACCCTATCCCTAACCCTATCCCTAACCCTATCCCTATCCCTAACCCTATCCCTAACCCTATCCCTAACCCTAACCCTATCCCTAACCCTAACCCTATCCCTATCCCTAACCCTATCCCTAACCCTAAACCCTATCCCTATCCCTATCCCTATCCCTAACCCTATCCCTAACCCTAACCCTATCCCTATCCCTACCTATCCCTAACCCTATCCCTAACCCTAACCCTATCCCTATCCCTATCCCTAACCCTATCCCTAACCCTAACCCTATCCCTATCCCTATCCCTATCCCTATCCCTATCCCTATCCCTAACCCTATCCCTAACCCTATCCCTAACCCTAACCCTATCCCTATCCCTATCCCTATTCCTATCCCTAACCCTAACCCTATCCCTATCCCTATCCCTAACCCTATCCCTAACCCTATCCCTATCCCTATCCCTAACCCTATCCCTAAACGCCCTATGCCCTATCCCTATCCCTAACCCTATCCCCTAAACCCTAACCTATCCCTAACCCTATCCCTAACCCTATCCCTAACCCTAACCCTATCCACTATCCCTAACCCTACCTCCCTAAACCCTATCCCTAACCCTTATCCCTAACCCTAACCCTATCCCTAGCCCTAACCCTATCCCTTATAACCCTATCCCCTAGCCCTAACCCTATCCCTAACCCTAACCCTAACCCTAACCCATAATCCCTATCCCTATCCCTAACCCTATCCCTATCCCTAACCTATCCCTAACCTATCCCTAACCCCTAACCTATCCCTATCCCTAACCTAACCCTATCCCTATCCCTAACCCTATCCCTAACCCTATCCCTAACCTAACCCTAACCCTAACCCTATCCCTATCCCTATCCCTAACCCTATCCCTAACCTAACCCAACCCTAATCCCTACTCCTAAACCCTATCCCTAACCCTAAACCCTAAACCCATCCCTATCCCCTATTCCCTAACCCTATCCCTATCCCTAACCCTATCCCCTATCCCTCCATATCCCTATCCCTAACCCTAACCTATCCCTAACCCTAACCCTAACCCTATCCCTATTCCCGAACCCTATCCCTATCCCTAATTCCCTATCCCTAACCCTAACCCTATCCTCCATCCCTATCCCTATTCCCTAAACCCTTATTCCCTATCCCTATCGCCTATTCCCTAACCCCTAACCCTAAACCCCTAACCCTATCCCTATCCCTATCCCATCCCCTACACCCATACCCTAACCTATCCCTAACCCTAACCCTATCCCTAACCTATCCCTATCCCTAACCCTATCCTATCCCTATCCCTAACCCTATCCCTTATCGCCCTATCGCCTATCCCTAACCCTAAACCCATTAACCCTATCCCTAACCCTAAACCCTAAAAACCCTATCATTCCCCTAACCCTAACCCTAACCCTATCCCTATCCCGTTAACCCCTAACCCTAACCCTATCCCTATCCCTATCCCTATCCCTAACCCTATCCCTATCCCTAACCCTAATTCCCTATCCCTAACCCATCCCTATCCCTATCCCTATCCCTATCCCTAACCCTTATCCCTTATCCCTAACCTATCCCTATTCCCATTCCTAACCCTATCCCTAAACCCTATCCCTAAACCCTGAACCCTAACCCTATCCTATCCCCTATCCCTAACCCTTATCACTATCCCGATCCCTAAACCCTAACCCATCCCTAATCCCTAACCCTATCCCTATCCCTATCCCTAACCCTAACCCTTAAACCCTAATCCTATCCCTTATCCCTATCCCTATCCCTATCCCTATCCCCTAACCCTAAAGCCTAACCCTAACCCTAACCCCTAAACCATATCCCTACCCTAACCCTATTCCCTGACCCTATTCCCATCCCTAAACCCAACCCTATCCCTAACCCTACCCAACCCTATCCCTATCCCTAAACCCTAACCCTATCCCTTCCTATCCCTATCCCCTCCATAACCCTAACCCTAACCCTAACACCTAACCCTATCCCTATCCTATCCTATCCCTATCCCTAACCTAACCCATCACCTATCCCTAATCCCTATCCCTAACCCTAAACCCTAACCCTAACCGTAACCCTAACCTATCCCATCCCTATCCCTGACCCTAACCCCTATCCCTGACCCTATCCCTATCCCTAACCCAACCCTTATCCCTATCCCTATCCCTATCCTATCCCTGACCCAACCTATCCCTAACCCTATCCCCTACCCTAACCCTAACCCTAACCCTAAACCCTAACCCTATCCTATCCCCGATCCCTATCCCTATCCCTAACCCTATCCCTAACCCCTATCCCTACCCTATCCCTAACCTATTCCCTATCCCTATTCCCTAACCCTATTCCCTAACCCTATCCCATAACCCCTAACCCTAAACCCTATTCCCTATCCCTATTCCCTGACCCTAACCCTATCCCTATCCCCTATCCCTAGCCCTAATCCCTGCGTATCCCGTATCCCTATCCCAACCTATCCCTAACCCTTATCCTAACCCTATCCCTATCCCTAACCCTAACCCTAACCCTAATCCCTATCCCTATCCTATCCCTATCCCTAACCCTAACCCTAGTCCCGTGAGTCCCTAACCCTATCCCTAACCCTAACCCTATCCCTATCCCGTTAGCCCTATCCCTATCCTGACCCTAACCTATCCCTAACCCTAACCTATCCCTATCCCTATCCCTATCCCTGACGCCTTCCCTATCCCTTAATCCCATCCTGACCCTAAACCCAGTATCCCTATCCCTAACCCTATCCCTACCCTATCCCTAACCCTAATCCCTACCTCTATCCCTAACCTCTATCCCAACCTAACCCTAACCCATCCCTATCCCTATCCCTATCCCTGACCCTAACCTATCCCTAAACCCCGAACCCTATCCCTATCCCCCTATCCCCTATCCCTGACCCTAACCCTTATCCCTATCCCTACCCTGACCCTAAACCCTATCCCATCCCTATCCCTAAACCCTATACCCTATCCCCTATCCCTACCCTAACCCTTATTTTTTCCGCCCTTAAAAACCCCCTATCCCTAAACTATCCCTATCCTAAACCCTAACCCTAACCCTATCCCTACCCTATCCCTAACCCTAACCCATTCCCGTATCCCTAACCTATCCCTATCCCTAACCCTTAAACCCTATCCCCTATCCCTATCCCTAATCCCTATCCCCTGACCCTTAACCCTATCCCCTGACTCCTAAACCCTATGCCCTACCTAACCTATCCCCTATCCCTAACCCTATCCCTATCCCTAAAACCCTAACCCTAACCCTATCCCTATCCCTATCCCTATCCCTAACCCATAACCCTAAACCACTATCCCTATCCCCTATCCCTATCCTAACCCTAAACCCTAAACCCTAACCTATCCCTAAAACCCTATCCCCTGAACCCTAACCTATCCCTATCCCTATCCCTATCCCTACCCTGGACCCTAACCCTATTGGCCCTTATCCCATAACCCTACCCTATCCCTATCCCTAACCCCTATCCCCTAACCTATCCCTAACCCTATCCCTAACCCTAACCCTAACCAAATAACCTAACCCTAACCCTAACCCTATCCCTATCCCTATCCTAACCCTATCCCTATCCCTAACCCTTCCCGATCCCTAACCCTATCCCTAACCCTACCTTTATTCCCTATCCCCTTATCCCTCACCCGTATTCCCTAACCCTATCGCCTAACCCTTAACCTATCCTATCCCTATCCCTATCCCTACCCGATCCCTACCCTAACCCTATCCCTAACCCTAACCCTAACCCTAACCCTAACCCTAACCCTAACCCTAACCCTATCCCTAATCCCTATCCCTATCCCTTGACGCCTAACCCTATCCCTTAACCCGAATCCCTATCCTAGCCTAAACCCTAACCTATCCCTAACCCTATCCCTATCCCTATCCTAACCCTAACCTATCCCTATCCCTATTCCCTGACCTAACCCTATCCCTATCCCGTATCCCTATCCCTACCCTATTCCCTGATCCCTAACCCTAACCCCTATCCCTATCCCTACGCCTTAACCCTATCCCGTATCCCTAACCCTAACCCTATCCCTATCCCTATCCCTAAACCCTATCAGTTTGTAGAGTTTCGCGTTGACCCACCCCCCCCCCCCCTCAATTAATCAGTGGGAGGTAAAACATTAATTTGTTAATGATTTGGCTCCCGGGGGCCCGCTAATTAACTGAGCAGATGAACAAAAGGGGCCAATCAGAACCCCCCGTTATACCTGTATCTGACCCTGTGTAACCAGGGGCCCCTATGGGCTTCTCTCGTCTCCCACAGAGCAAACCCTCAGCTTCCTGGGGGGCCACAGGCTGCAGACCAATGGGGCGGTGAGTAGCGCGGCCTCCAACAGTGACTCCTCCAACAGCGACAACAGCGACAGCTCCAATGTGGAAGTCATGGCGGGAGGTGAGGAAAGGGTTAATTGGGACTGGGCTGGGAGTTTGCAGGGTTAAGGAGTCCTGTCAGCGCCAATCAAGCTCCATTTCCTACCAACTTCCTTGCCCTTTCCCCCCCTTGCCCCCTCAAACGGTACCCCTGTATACTACCCCCCTCCGGTACCTGTACACCTACCCCCCCTGCCCCTCCGGTCGGTACCCCTGTTAACCTACCCCCTCTGTCCTCACCGGTTACCCCTGATAGCCTACCCCCTCCTGTCCCACCGGTACCCCTGTAACCCTACCCCCTCCTGTCCTCCGGTACCCCTGTAACCTACCCCCTACTGCGCCCTCCGGTTACCCCTGTAACCTACCCCCTCCTGCCCCTTCTGGTACCCCTTAACCTACCCCTCCGCCTCCTGTACCCCTGTAACCTACCCCCTCCGTGCCCCACACGGTACCCCTGTAACCTACCCCTCCGCGTACCCCTGTAACCTACCCCTTCCTGTCCCTTTCCCTGGTACCCCTGTAACCTACCCCCTCCTGTTCCCACCGGTACCCCTGTAACCCTACCCCCCTCCTATCCCACACGGGTACCCCTGTAACCTACCCCCTCTGTCCCTCCGGTACCCCTGTAACCTACCCCGCTCCTATTCCATTGTCCCACCGGTACCCTGTAACCTACCCCCTCCATATCCCCACCGGTACCTGTAAAACCTACCCCTCCTATTCCCACCGGTACCCCTGTAACCTACCCCCCCTGCCCCACCGCGCTACCCCTGTAAACCTACCCCCTCCTGTCCACCGGTACCCCTGTAACCTACCCCCTCCTTCCCTCGGTACCCCTCTAACCTACCCCCTCCTGATCCACCCGGTACCCCTGTAACCTACCCCCTCCTGTCCCTCCGGTACCCCTGTAACCTACCCCCTCTGCCCCCCCGGTACCCCTGTAACCTACCCTCCTGTCCACCGGTACCCCCTGTAACCTACTCCTACTGCCCCTCCGGTACCCCTGTAACCTACCCCCCTCCTGGGCCCCCCTGTAACCTACCCCCTCCTGCCCCTCCGGGTACCCCTGTAACCTACCCCCTCCTGTGCCCTCCGGTACCCCTGTAAACCTACCCCCTACTGCCCCCTCCGGTACCCCTGTAACCTAACCCCAACCTACCCCTCCTGCCCCTCCGGTACCCCTGTAACCTACCCCTCCCCGGTACCCCTGTAACCTACCTCCCTTGCCCCTCCTACCCTGTAAACCTACCCCCTCCTGCCCCTCCGGTACCCCTGTAACCTACCCCCTCCTGTCCCTCCGGTACCCCTGTAACCTACCCCCTACTGCCCCCCGTACCCCTGTAACCTACCCCCTCCGGCCCCCTGTAACCTACCCCCTCCCCTGTAACCTACCCCTCCTGCCCCTACCCCTGTAACCTACCCCTCCGCCTGGGTACCTGTAACCTACCCCTCCTGCCCCCCTGTAACCTACCCCTCCTGTCCCTCCGAGTACCCTGTAACCCTGTAACCTACCCCCTCCTGCCCCTCCGGTACCCTGTCTAACCTACCCCCTCCTTCGGTACCCTGTAACCTCCTGTACCTACCCCTCCTGCCCCTCCGGCACCCCTGTAACCTACCCCCCTCCTGCCCCTCCGGCACACCCTGTAACCTACCCCCTCCTCCCTCCGGTACCCCTGTAACCTACCCCCTCCTGTCCCTCGGCACCCCTGTAACTACCCCCTCCTGCCCCTCTTAACCTACCCCCTCCTGCCCCTCCTGTAAACCCCCTCCGCCCTCCGACCCCTGTAACCTACCCCTCCTGCCCCTCCGGTACCCCTGTAACCTACCCCTCCTGTCCCTCCGCGCACCCCTGTAAACCTACCCCCTCCTGTCCCTCCAGGTACCCTGTAACCTACCCCCTCCTGCCCCTCCGGCACCCCTGTAACCTACCCCCTCCTGCACCCCTGTAACCTACCCCCTCCTGCCCCTCCGGCCACCCCTGTAACCTACCCCCTCCTGCCCCTCCGGCACCCCTGTAACCTACCCCCTCCTGCCCCTCCGGCACCCCTGTAACCTACCCCCTCCTGTAATCTACCCCCTCCTGTCCCTCCGGTACCCCTGTAACCTACCCCCTCCTGTCCCTCCGGTACCCCTGTAACCTACCCCCTCTGGTACCCCTGTAACCTACCCCCTCCGGTACCCCTGTAAACCTACCCCCTCCGGTACCCCTGTAACCTACCCCCTCCTGTCCCTCCGGTACCCCTGTAAACCTACCCCCTCCTGCCCCCCTGTAACCTACCCCCTCCTGCCCCTCCGGTACCCCTGTAACCTACCCCCTCCTGCCCCTCCGGTACCCCTGTAACCTACCCCCCAGCTGACCTTCCATGTTACTGTCTGTTCCAGGCCCAGTTCTGGAGCTGCCAACAGAATCTATGGAGTCTAAAGAAAGTGGGTAACTGAGAACTAAGCCCCTCCCCCTCCCCTCCCCCCTGTAAAATACAAACTGTTTATGTGAATCTTTATTTCTTTTCAGATGAGGATCCTGCGTCTGAGGAGTCATTCACATCTCCAGGTTATTAGAGCCCCGCCCCCACAGTGCTAAGCCCCGCCCCCACATCTACCGGACCCTCCCATGCTAAGTCCCACGGCACACACTGGACCTCACCCTTACTTTGGGACATGGGAAGCCCCACCCCTTGCTTAAAGGAGAAGGAAAGGCATGTTTGCATTTTATTGCCAATAGATTAGTCACAATAGTACAAGCTAGATCCCTATATTAATTCTGCAGAAAGCGTTACCTGCCTGAGTAACAGCCCTAGAAGCTCCCTCTGTTTGTGTAAGATAGCAGCTGCCATTTTAGCTTGGTCTCAGTAGCTTCCTGCTGCAGCTCTAACTGGGTACACAGCATAGTGGGGAGGGAGAGAGGAGCAAACTGAGCAGACTCGTGCCCGTGCCCTGAAGGATGTTTCTGAGACAGGAAGTCTGACACAGAGGAACATGTGATACAAAAGGAGACAAGAATCCCTGTGTTTCCTTTGATAGAGGACTCAGTGCAGCTGTGAGTGCTTATGGCTGTATTTACATAGAGCTTTCTGATAAACCTACTGAGTTTGTACCTTTCCTTCCCCTTTAAACCAATAGGTGCTTCCCCCTCTAATACAACATCACATGATTGGATGAAACAATGTCACATGATTGGATGATACAATGTCACATGATTGGATTATGTTTCAGCCGTGTGTTTTTGTCTTTTTCAGCTGGAAAATGAAACCCATAAAGATTTGCTCCTTTTCCTTTACCCCCCCCCCAGCAAACAGTTCCCAACTTCCCAGGGTCGGTGTGGCCCCGGGGTCCCCCCAGCTGTTCCCATAGAGTTGTCTCCAAATAACTGCCCCTCACACCCTGCCATTCTGTATGTTCTGCCCCATCCCACATCTGCACTGCCCCCCCACCTCCCTGCCCTCATGGTATTTCCCAGAAACTGCCCCACTCTGTATGCTACCCCTCCCCCCAAACTGCCCCACCCTCTATGCTACCCCTCCCCCCAAACTGCCCCACCCTCTATGCTACCCCTCCCCCCAAACTGCCCCACTCTGTATCCCACCCCTCCCCCCAAACTGCCCCACTCTGTATCCCACCCCTCCCCCCAAACTGCCCCACTCTGTATCCCACCCCTCCCCCCAAACTGCCCCACTCTGTATCCTACCCCTCCCCCCAAACTGCCCCACTCTGTATCCCACCCCTCCCCCCAAACTGCCCCACTCTGTATCCCACCCCTCCCCCCAAACTGCCCCACTCTCTATCCCACCCCTCCTCCAAACTCTCAGCCCAGTGCCCCCACCAGACAGGAGGTATAATTAATGCTTCATTTGGGAATCGACATGGCAGCTCCCACCGATGAGTAGAAATGAATATTGCCCAAACCCCCCTAGGGGCTCCAGGTTTCCTACAATACCCCTACAAACAGCTCAAGCTGAGTCAGAGCCCCCAGCTGCCCTACGTGCAGGAGAAGGAACAATCCCGAATATTCGTGTTTCAGCTTCCACTGAACTGCACAACGGAACCGGCGCGGATACGGAGCAGGGAACGGACTGGCACCGGATGCTTGGCACTGCCCCATGCCCACCCCATGTCTGTCTGTCTGTCTGTCCTAATAAATCCTTAGTGATGCAGAGTCACTTATTGCCTTTATTAGTTTTATCTCTGGGATAGAATTAAGCACCAGGGGCCCCAGTAACACCCCAATATAGCGGGGCCCTTGGGCATTAGGGGGTGAGCCCCCCGCAGCTCGTAGGTTAGTTTATTCTTTACATTGTGGGCATTGTGCCAACATGGTGCTTCCTAACTACACATTATGTGATACGGTCTGTGCCCCCACTGGCCCCCCTATACCCCTGCACCCCCAAACCTTGGGGATAATGATCTGTATCTCACACATATATTGTACATCAGTCAGGGACTCCACTGGCCCCCCTATACTCCTGCACCCCCAAACCCTGGGGATAATGATCTGTATCTCACACATATATTGTACATCAGTCAGGGACCCCACTGGCCCCCCTATACTCCTGCACCCCCAAACCTTGGGGATAATGATCTGTATCTCACACATATATTGTACATCAGTCAGGGACCCCACTGGCCCCCCTATACTCCTGCACCCCCAAACCTTGGGGATAATGATCTGTATCTCACACATATATTGTACATCAGTCAGGGACTCCACTGGCCCCCCTATACTCCTGCACCCCCAAACCCTGGGGATAATGATCTGTATCTCACACATATATTGTACATCAGTCAGGGACCCCACTGGCCCCTCTATACTCCTGCACCCCCAAACCCTGGGGATAATGATCTGTATCTCACACATATATTGTACATCAGTCAGGGACCCCCACTGCCCCCCTATACTCCTGCACCCCCAAACCCTGGGGATAATGATCTGTATCTCACACATATATTGTACATCAGTCAGGGACCCCACTGGCCCCCCTATACTCCTGCACCCCCAAACCTTGGGGATAATGATCTGTTTCTCACACATATATTGTACATCAGTCAGGGACCCCACTGGCCCCCCTATACTCCTGCACCCCAAACCTTGGGGATAATGATCTGTATCTCACACACATATTGTACATCAGTCAGGGACTCCACTGGCCCCTCTATACTCCTGCACCCCAAACCTTGGGGATAATGATCTGTATCTCACACATATATTGTACATCAGTCAGGGACCCCACTGGCCCCCTATACTCCTGCACCCCCAAACCTTGGGGATAATGATCTGTATCTCACACATATATTGTACATCAGTCAGGGACCCCACTGGCCCCCCTATACTCCTGCACCCCCAAACCTTGGGGATAATGATCTGTATCTCACACATATATTGTACATCAGTCAGGGACTCCACTGGCCCCCTATACTCCTGCACCCCCAAACCCTGGGGATAATGATCTGTATCTCACACATATATTGTACATCAGTCAGGGACCCCACTGGCCCCTCTATACTCCTGCACCCCCAAACCCTGGGGATAATGATCTGTATCTCACACATATATTGTACATCAGTCAGGGACCCCACTGCCCCCCTATAC
Source organism: Xenopus tropicalis (assembly GCF_000004195.4). Lineage (NCBI taxonomy): Eukaryota > Metazoa > Chordata > Amphibia > Anura > Pipidae > Xenopus > Xenopus tropicalis. The sequence goes on along the minus strand of NC_030682.2, from coordinate 152,462,044 downwards.
TCCTGCACCCCCAAACCCTGGGGATAATGATCTGTATCTCACACATATATTGTACATCAGTCAGGGACCCCACTGGCCCCCCTATACTCCTGCACCCCCAAACCTTGGGGATAATGATCTGTATCTCACACACATATTGTACATCAGTCAGGGACTCCACTGGCCCCTCTATACTCCTGCACCCCCAAACCTTGGGGATAATGATCTGTATCTCACACATATATTGTACATCAGTCAGGGACCCCACTGGCCCCCCTTTACTCCTGCACCCCCAAACCTTGGGGATAATGATCTGTATCTCACACATATATTGTACATCAGTCAGGGACCCCACTGGCCCCCCTATACTCCTGCACCCCCAAACCTTGGGGATAATGATCTGTATCTCACACATATATTGTACATCAGTCAGGGACCCCACTGGCCCCCCTATACTCCTGCACCCCCAAACCTTGGGGATAATGATCTGTATCTCACACATATATTGTACATCAGTCAGGGACCCCACTGGCCCCCCTATACTCCTGCACCCCCAAACCTTGGGGATAATGATCTGTATCTCACACATATATTGTACATCAGTCAGGGACTCCACTGGCCCCCCTATACTCCTGCACCCCCAAACCTTGGGGATAATGATCTGTATCTCACACATATATTGTACATCAGTCAGGGACTCCACTGGCCCCCCTATACTCCTGCACCCCCAAACCTTGGGGATAATGATCTGTATCTCACACATATATTGTACATCAGTCAGGGACTCCACTGGCCCCCCTATACTCCTGCACCCCCAAACCGTGGGGATAATGATCTGTATCTCACACATATATTGTACATCAGTCAGGGACCCCACTGGCCCCTCTATACTCCTGCACCCCCAAAACTTGGGGATAATGATCTGTATCTCACACATATAGTGATAGATTTGGGTGAGAGCTGATTGGCTGCCATGGATAACCCCCCTGGAACACTATAGCGGGGTGTCAGTAAGGATAACATTTATTTCCATGAACAAGACTCTCTGCCCCCACAGACTGTATCGCACGTCCCACAGTGAAGGCCCCGTGCGCCGACGCCTGAGCAATAAATAAAATCAAGGTACAAAAATCAGTCCCATTCCTTGGTGGGTGGAGCCTTTGCCAACGGCAATCACCAAACTCACAAACATCTGATTGGCCTTTGGAGAAAGGCGCCACCTTCAGGCCACTCAAGTCAGTCCTTAGCCTGAGCTCTGCCCTACACAGACCCGGGCACCTTGGCACCCACTCACTCCATGATACACACACGTCCCAGTGTCTCCCTTACAGTTCCATTTGGTCCTCTTGGTCCTTAGCAACCGCATTGGGGGAAAGATCTTGCAGGGGAGGCTCTAGAGTCCCAGCCAGGCATCGTATGAGCTGCTGGATGTGGCCTGAAGGGGGCGACCATAGAACAAGCTCCATACACGGGGAGGACCTGAAAGAGTTAATGGGCGGCAGTTATTCAGTAGGTTATACATTATGGCAACCCAGCCGCTGTGTAGGTGTAGAGGGAGTAGGGGTGCAGTAGTGAGGGTTGGGGGGCTGTAGGGGTGGGTGCAGCTGTGAGGGTTGTGGGGCTGTAGGGAAGGTGGGGGGCTGTAGGGGTGGGTGCGGCAGTGAGGGTTGGGGGGCTGTAGGGGTGGGTGCGGCAGTGAGGGTGGGGGGCAGTAGGGGTGGGTGCAGCAGTGAGGGTTGGGGGGCTGTAGGAAGGGGTGCAGCAGTGAGGGTTGGGGGGCTGTAGGGGCGGGTGCGGCAGTGAGGGTTGGGGGGCTGTAGGGATGGGTGCGGCAGTGAGGGTTGGGGGGCTGTAGGGATGGGTGCGGCAGTGAGGGTTGGGGGGCTGTAGGGGTGGGTGCGGCAGTGAGGGTTGGGGGGCTGTAGGGATGGGTGCGGCAGTGAGGGTTGGGGGGCTGTAGGGGCGGGTGCAGCAGTGAGGGTTGGGGGGCTGTAGGAGGTGGTGCAGCAGTGAGGGTAGGGGGGCTGTAGGGGTGGGTGCAACAGTGAGGGTTGGGGGGCTGTAGGGGTGGGTGCAACAGTGAGGGTTGGGGGGCTGTAGGGGTGGGTGCAGCAGGGGAGGCAGTAGATGGGTAGAATACTCACAGGGAGTGCAGGATTCTCTCGGGCAAGATGCTGCCAGGCCGGTGCTGCTGGAGGGTTTCTTCTAGCAAGGGGCAAACACTGAGGACCTTGATGTGGTTCATAGAGAACTCCCCTGGGTCTACAACTACATTATCCTCCTCTTCCTCCTCTTCTGTCTCATCCAACCTCCCATTCTCACTGCAAGACATGCCAAGGGCACAAACAGGGGTGGTAAGTGGACTTGCAGAGGTGAGTGGACTTGCAGAGGTGAGTGGACTTGCAGAGGTGAGTGGACTTGCAGAGGTGAGTGGACTTCAGACCCTACTGTAGGACCGGTATTAGCCCTGGGAGACCCTACTGTAGGACCAGTATTAGCCCTGGGAGACCCTACTGTAGGGCCAGTATTAGTCCTGGGAGACCCTACTGTAGGACCAGTATTAGCCCTGGGAGACCCTACTGTAGGACCAGTATTAGCCCTGGGAGACCCTACTGTAGGACCAGTATTAGCCCTGGGAGACCCTACTGTAGGACCAGTATTAGCCCTGGGAGACCCTACTGTAGGACCAGTATTAGCACTGGGAGACCCTACTGTAGGACCAGTATTAGCCCTGGGAGACCCTACTGTAAGACCAGTATTAGCACTGGGGGACCCTACTGTAGGACCAGTATTAGCCCTGGGAGACCCTACTGTAGGACCAGTATTAGCCCTGGGAGACCCTACTGTAGGACCAGTATTAGCCCTGGGAGACCCTACTGTAGGGCCAGTATTAGTCCTGGGAGACCCTACTGTAGGGCCAGTATTAGCACTGGGAGACCCTACTGTAGGGCCAGTATTAGCCCTGGGAGACCCTACTGTAGGGCCAGTATTAGTCCTGGGAGACCCTACTGTAGGACTAGTATTAGCCCTGGGAGACCCTACTGTAGGACCAGTATTAGCCCTGGGAGACCCTACTGTAGGGCCAGTATTAGTCCTGGGAGACCCTACTGTAGGGCCAGTATTAGCACTGGGAGACCCTACTGTAGGGCCAGTATTAGCCCTGGGAGACCCTACTGTAGGGCCAGTATTAGTCCTGGGAGACCCTACTGTAGGACTAGTATTAGCCCTGGGAGACCCTAGTGTAGAACTCATATTAGTGTTGTGTGCCCCCTAGTGTAGAGCTCTATAGTAGCACTGGGTAAACCAGTCACTCACCCAAATTCTCCGAACAGGGGCTCGAGCTCCTTGGAGGTTCTGGGGAAGCCGTTGGCCCCGTAGCTGTGGTCATTGTCCAGGCTGAGGCGCTGGAGCCGGGCAGACACGGCATCTTCGGAAAGGAAGAGTTTCATGGCTGGACCTCTGCTGGGAGAACAAGTCATGAGTAGCCAATCCAAGTAAAGAGCCAGCCTGGTGCCCACACAGTTTATTGGTCACCCATACAGACTGGGGAGGGGCTAAGGCAAGTGACAGCCATGTCTGTATTACAGCCAATGAAATATAAGAGCCATATTTAAAGGAAAGGGCCTGCAAGCTCTGATTCCTGCAGACAAGGACACCAGGGGATACCCCATTGCTCACACTTACCCTTCCTCCTCCTCAATTCGCCTCTTGCTGCCTGTGGCATCTGTACGGCTGGGGGGCGAGACCCTGGGAGAGGAAACAAAGAAATGTGTGGGAAATTTTATATACAGTGAGAGGCTGAAGGTGGGGGCACCGCTGATACATTATATACAGTGAGAGGCTGAAGGCGGGAACACTGCAGATACATTATATACAGTGAGAGGCTGAAGGCGGGGCACCGCTGATACATTATATCCAGTGAGAGGCTGAAGGCGGGGGCACCGCTGATACATTATATACAGTGAGAGGCTGAAGGCGGGGACACTGCAGATACATTATATACAGTGAGAGGCTGAAGGCGGGGCACCGCTGATACAATATATACAGTGAGAGGCAGAAGGTGGGGATACCGCTGATACATTACATACAGTGAGAGGCAGAAGGCGGGGGCCCCACTGATACATTATATACAGTGAGAGGCAGAAGGTGGGGACACCGCAGATACATTATTACAACTTTAAAAAAAAATTCATTTATTGGTTTAATAATAAATGTTAGATGGTAGTATGGGTAATTTATAGCTCCCAGTGCCAACAGTAAGAGCCCAGATCCCCAGTGCGGGGGTTATTTATACAGGATATGAGTGTTACAGGAAAACTTGTGGCATACGCCCCCAGCTCAGTCAGGACCTTCTCCCCAGTTCTTTCCCCTTACCCAGTCCCCTGTCTTTTTCTCCGGTGCTGAAGCCTGTGGGTTCCTGTCAGTCTCATGCTGAGCTGCGATTGGATCCAGGGATTCCTGTACGGAAAAAGCAGGTTGGGTCCCACTGCGCATAAGTACAGCAATCTTCCTAAGCTCCGCCTCCAACCATCTCGGCAGGGTGGGACTTTGAGTCGCTCACTGGTGTGGTGGGGTCTAATGGTCCTTATTCATGTATCCTCCTGCAGCACCAGAAACAGAAGTCAGATGGGGATCAGGGCTCTCCTCCTATAAATCACAAGGGATATTGTACCCCCTACTGTAAATGATAAGGATATTAGCAGTCACTGAGGGGTTCTGTGCCCCCCATATAAAGGCACAAGGCTGCAGGCTGAGTTATACAGGGAACTCCGAGTATCACTCATGTATTATAAGGGATAATGTACCCCCTACTGTAAATGATAAGGATATTAGCAGTCACTGAGGGGTTCTGTGCCCCCCATATAAAGGCACAAGGCTGCAGGCTGAGTTATACAGGGAACTCTGAGTATCACTCATGTATTATAAGGGATAATGTACCCCCTACTGTAAATGATAAGGATATTAGCAGTCACTGAGGGGTTCTGTGCCCCCCATATAAAGGCACAAGGCTGCAGGCTGAGTTATACAGGGAACTCTGAGTATCACTCATGTATTATAAGGGATAATGTACCCCCTACTGTAAATGATAAGGATATTAGCAGTCACTGAGGGGTTCTGTGCCCCCATATAAAGGCACAAGGCTGCAGGCTGAGTTATACAGGGAACTCTGAGTATCACTCATGTATTATAAGGATAATGTACCCCCTACTGTAAATGATAAGGATATTAGCAGTCACTGAGGGGTTCTGTGCCCCCCATATAAAGGCACAAGGCTGCAGGCTGAGTTATACAGGGAACTCTGAGTATCACTCATGTATTATAAGGGATAATGTACCCCCTACTGTAAATGATAAGGATATTAGCAGTCACTGAGGGGTTCTGTGCCCCCCATATAAAGGCACAAGGCTGCAGGCTGAGTTATACAGGGAACTCTGAGTATCACTCATGTATTATAAGGGATAATGTACCCCCTACTGTAAATGATAAGGATATTAGCAGTCACTGAGGGGTTCTGTGCCCATATAAAGGCACAAGGCTGCAGGCTGAGTTATACAGGGAACTCTGAGTATCACTCATGTATTATAAGGGATAATGTACCCCCTACTGTAAATGATAAGGATATTAGCAGTCACTGAGGGGTTCTGTGCCCCCCATTTAAAGGCACAAGGCTGGAGGCTGAGTTATACAGGGAACTCTGAGTATCACTCATGTATTATAAGGGATAATGTACCCCCTACTGTAAATGATAAGGATATTAGCAGTCACTGAGGGGTTCTGTGCCCCCCATATAAAGGCACAAGGCTTGTGAGGAAGGGGCAGACTGGCAGTAATGGCACTGAGTTGGTACCAGGGGACCCTGCGGGGGATCTGTCTGTGTGGGATCTGCCCCCTAGGGATCAGCAGCTGCTGGGGGGCTAAAGGGGGGAATTAGTTAAAGTAAAGACAAAGAAAGGGAAATGGAACAGAATTCCCAACAGGTTTCAGTGCTGGGGATCTGACAGAAATAAATCAAAGAATTCCACATAAAGTACAATTACCAGCACCATGTTCCAGGGACAACGCCGGAGTTGCTGGAGGATTCTGGGTGTTGTAGTTCAGTCCATCAGAGAAAAGCTAAAGGCAGAGAGAAATTACCCAGCAGCCCTAGCGCTCCCTCCCCAGCCCGGAGCGCCTGCCTCTTCCTCCAGCTCCGCCTCTTTTGTGCCACAGGACCCCTGGGGTGTCTAAGGCAGTGCCTGCCCGGAATGTTCCCTCTCATTGGGATATTATGGCCGTGCTGTTTAAACCAAGAGAAATGAAAGGGAAAGGGGGGAAACGTAACGGACTCCTATGCATTATTATCCCCACAAAGAGAATATGAGCTTCACAGGCAATATGAATAGCTGCCTGAACAAAGATGGAGGTTAGGACCGCCCTCCAAAGTGGGCATTTGGTGTCTGGCATTTTCTGTCCCTCCAGAAACAGTGCCTGAGACTATAGTTCCATCTGTTTCCATTAGAGAGTTTGATTCAGGGCCACCTCACTCCATTAGTACCGGCCACATATTCAATCCACAGCGCTAATTAGCAAGGAATTCAAATGCATTCTGCAGACTGAACCAATGTATTTGCAGCCATGCGTGTAAATGAATTGCTAATTAGCCGCAGAATGTGAATTCAATAAGTGGCCGGTATTAAAGGAGACACATCCTATAAAAATTAAGAATGTACCAGGGAATTATACTCCTCTAGATATAGAAGGATTGTGCTTAAAAAAGTTGTGTTTCTAACTGATTTATTGAGAAATTCCACAAAAACCCCACTAGCCCCGCCCATCTGTGCCACTTCCTGCTGGCTGAATTCTCTGGATGAGCTGGGGAGCCGGCGGCCCTCCCCTGCACTGTAGGATAGGAACCAATCAGCAGCTAGGCGGACCTGATAGGGAACTGAAGCCTGTCTGTGCTTGTGTGAGTGCAGGGCTGTGATTGGCTCTCCCCCTCCTACTGTGCTTCTGGCAGGGACCGTTAGGACACGCCCACTCTTAATTTCACACTGAACGGAGAAGTGAGAGGATCTATAGGGAGCCCCAATAAAGGGGCCATTGTTACAGATAGGGTTAATGTTTAGCCCAAAGGGAAACCAGCCCCGTATATTATTCATAATTGCCTACAAAATTAGGGTTATTCCCCATTTATCCAATATGTCTCCTTTAATGGGTGAGGTGGGAAGCCCAACCATCAGTAATCACAGGTCCCCAGACTACTTAATTAGCAGGGACCCAATTATGAGTCCCCTGGGCCGTGAGCCCTGCCAATGCATAGAATGGGGTCCCAATGAGAAATCAAAGGCCCCCGTAGGGCCACAGGGGTGATGGCAGCCCTAGTATATTGGCCAGTTCCTCCTGGTGCTGTGAGTGTTGCCTCTCTGCTGTGTGATAGTGCCAGTGTGAGTGAGGGCAGCGTGGGGGGGGGGGTTGGGGCAGTGGGCAAAGCTCTCAGCCAACCCCATAAGGGACATAATGATCCTGCCCTGGATTGTTTTTAAGCCTAAATGCTACTTCACAATAAATAATAACATGAAATAAAGTCTCAAAAAAGGCCTGGAGCGGATCATTATCTCCCTCAGGACTTGGGGCTGGCACACAGCTCTGGGCGGGCATGAAGTAGGGCAGCAGTTTGTTATATCCATGCCAATCCTGCCCACTTATTTCTATACACCAACCCATACATACTGAGGGGGGCACACAATAGTTATTATGGGCTTTTCTCCCCAGCCGCGTCCTTACAGTCAGTTCTGCCTCCATGCATTACTGGGCACACACAGCTGGTGCCCACTTCTCTACCCATTAATTACATTAGCATCAAGTGGCATTTTTCTCTGCCCAGGGACAAGGGTACTGAGATGCAGGAGAGAGGGGGCTTCTGGGAAATGTCATTTCAATTGTGCACCCAATTCATAATGGCAATTTATTGCGGCAGCATATTCCGCAGATTAACCCCTGAAAAGCTTACAATCTAGGTCCCTTCACACATATTGGGGCTAATAAATCTGCCGGTCTTCCAAATAGATATGTGAAGAACAAACGCACTCCTTGCACACTGGGCCCTGAATGGAGTGGAACCCGGGGCCCCAATGCTGCCAGGCAGAGGCGCCACCCACTGGGCTGGGCACGAACAGAGTAATAATAACCTGGAAAGGGAAAGGGTGCCATTCGCCCAGGCAGCTGTGATGTAAAGATTGCAAGACCCCCGGTCAGCCAATAGGATAGAGATAAGAAAACTAAAGATACAGCACCCATAGGTGCAGAAGGGCTGATGGTACAAGAAAACAGGGTTATTACTATTACTGTATATAAAGTGCCGAGTTGGTCGTTCTGCCCCAGGGAACACACCCCTGGGCTAAAATCTGATCAGAAAATAAACTGCGAGGCCTTTAGCACTTTGCTGAGACCTCTGTTTGGAACTGGCCCCAGGGCCCCGGGGCTACTCATAATTGCTCCCCACACAGCTCCTGGCCCAGTGGATCAGAGGCCTTAGGGAAAGGGCAGGAAACCTCAATGCGGGGGTCACATGACCTGCTGGTTTTTAGAAGCAGAGAAATAATCGCCTCATGTTGGAAGGAAAACGCCCAAATTATGGCAAAAAAAAATTAGTTTCACTCACTGGGCAAATGAAAGGGCAAGTGTCCCTCAGTCCTGGGGAAATTCTACAGAATTTCCACCTTCTACAGTCCCACAGGGAAGGGACAATTTAAATCTGGGAATCACCTACACGGGTATTTTCCCTTTAAATGAAGTTGCAATATTTTATAGAACGCCACATTCTTAGCGTCTTTTCAGTTGGTCTTCATTTAGTTGTTATAGCTTTTAAATTATTTGCTTTTTTCTTCAACCTCTTTCCAGATTTTAAATGGGGGTCACTGGCCCCAGCAGCCAAAAATCTTTTTTCTCTGGGGCTAGAAGTGTAGAGTTATTGTTACTTATTATTACCTTTATATCCAGCCCCTCTCCCATTTATGTTCCAGCCTTTCTTTAAATCACTGCCTGGTTGCTAGGGTAATGGACCTACAAACCAAATAGGGGCTGAAATCCACACTGGAAAGTTAATTTAACAAATGACAGAAAATGAATCATAAAGACCAATTGCAAATTGTCTTATAATTAAAAGTTAATTAAAAGGTGGAGTATCTACACAAGGTCCCCTACTCAGCATTTCCAGTAATTACTACAAGTTTCCCACGGCTGCTCTTCCTTATGAGCCCCTGAATCAACTGCTGCCCCGGCCCCTCTCTATCAGCCCCTGCAGCAGGATTAACCCCCAGTCCCACAGCCGCCCCTCTCTATCGGCCCCTGCAGCGGGATTAACCCCCAGTCCCACAGCCGCCCCTCTCTATAGGCCCCTGCAGCAGGATTAACCCCCAGTCCCACAGCCGCCCCTCTCTATCAGCCCCTGCAGCAGGATTAACCCCCAGTCCCACAGCCGCCCCTCTCTATCAGCCCCTGCAGCGGGATTAACCCCCAGTCCCACAGCCGCCCCTCTCTATCGGCCCTGCAGCGGGATTAACCCCCAGTCCCACAGCCGCCCCTCTCTATCAGCCCCTGCAGCGGGATTAACCCCCAGTCCCACAGCCGCCCCTCTCTATCGGCCCCTGCAGCAGGATTAACCCCCAGTCCCACAGCCGCCCCTCTCTATCGGCCCCTGCAGCGGGATTAACCCCCAGTCCCACAGCCGCCCCTCTCTATCGCCCCCTGCAGCGGGATTAACCCCCAGTCCCACAGCCGCCCCTCTCTATCAGCCCCTGCAGCGGGATTAACCCCCAGTCCCACAGCCGCCCCTCTCTATAGGCCCCTGCAGCGGGATTAACCCCCGTCCCACAGCCGCCCCTCTCTATCAGCCCCTGCAGCGGGAGCCGCCCTCTCTATCAGCCCCTGCAGCGGGATTAACCCCCAGTCCCACAGCCGCCCCTCTCTATCAGCCTGCAGCGGGATTAACCCCCAGTCCACAGCCGGCCCCTGCAGCGGGATTAACCCCAGTCCCACAGCCGCCCCTCTCTATAGGCCCTGCAGCAGGATTAACCCCCAGTCCCACAGCCGCCCCTCTCTATCGGCCCCTGCAGCGGGATTAACCCCCAGTCCCACAGCCGCCCCTCTCTATCGGCCCTGCAGCGGGTAACCCCCAGTCCCACAGGCCGCCCCTCTCTATCGGCCCCTGCAGCGGGATTACCCCAGTCCCACAGCCGCCCCTCCCTCTATCGGGCCCGTCGCGGGATTAACCCAGTCCCACAGCCGCCCCTCTCTATCAGCCCCTGCAGCGGGATTAACCCCCAGTCCCACAGCCGCCCCTCTCTATAGGCCCCTGCAGCAGGATTAACCCCCAGTCCACAAGCGCCCCTCTCTATCAGCCCCTGCAGCGGATTAACCCCAGTTCCCACAGCCGCCCCTCTCTATCGGCCCCTGCAGCGGATACCCCAGTCCCACAGCCGCCCCTCTCTATCAGCCCCTGCAGCGGATTTAACCCCCAGTCCCACAGCCGCCCCTCTCTATCAGCTCCTGCAGCGGGATTAACCCCCAGTCCCACAGCCCCCCCTCTCTATCAGCCCCTGCAGCGGGATTAACCCCCAGTCCCACAGCCGCCCCTCTCTATCGGCCCCTGCAGCGGATTAACCCCCAGTCCCACAGCCCCCCTCTCTATCAGCCCCTGCAGCGGGATTAACCCCCAGTCCCACAGCCGCCCCTCTCTATAGCCCTGCAGCAGGATTAACCCCCAGTCCCACAGCCGCCCCTCTCTATCGGGCCCCTGCAGCAGGATTAACCCCCAGTCCCACAGCCGCCCCTCTCTATCGGCCCTGCAGCGGATTAACCCCCAGTCCCACAGCCGCCCCTCTCTATCGGCCCCTGTGTTTGCAGCGGGATTATCCCCCAGTCCCACAGCCGCCCCTCTCTATCAGGCCCTGCAGCGGGATTAACCCCCAGTCCCACAGCCGCCCCTCTCTATTAGCCCCTGCAGCGGATTAACCCCCAGTCCCACAGCCGCCCCTCTCTATTCAGCCCCTGCAGCGGGATTAACCCCCAGTCCCACAGCCGCCCCTCTCTATCAGCCCCTGCACGGATTAACCCCCAGTCCCACAGCCGCCCCTCTCTATCAGCCCCTGCAGCGGGATTTACCCCCAGTCCCACAGCCGCCCCTCCCTATCGGCCCCTGCAGCGGGATTAACCCCCAGTCCCACAGCCGCCCCTCTCTATAGGCCCCTGCAGCAGGATTAACCCCCAGCCCCCTCTCTAGCCCCTGCAGCAGATTAACCCCCAGTCCCACAGCCGCCCCTCTCTATCGCGCCCCTGCAGCGGGATTAACCCCCAGTCCCACAGCCGCCCCTCTCTATCGCCCTGCAGCGGATTAACCCCCAGTCCCACAGCCGCCCCTCTCTATAGGCCCCTGCAGCGGGATTAACCCCCAGTCCCACAGCCGCCCCTCTCTATCAGCTCCTGCACGGGGATTAACCCCCAGTCCCACAGCCGCCCCTCTCTATCAGCCCCTGCAGCGGGATTAACCCTAGTCCCACAGCCGCCCCTCTCTATCAGCTCCTGCAGCGGGATTAACCCCCAGTCCCACAGCCCCCCCTCTCTATCAGCCCCTGCAGCGGGATTAACCCCCAGTCCCACAGCCGCCCCTCTCTATCGGCCCCTGCAGCGGATTAACCCCCAGTCCCACAGCCGCCCCTCTCTATCAGCCCCTGCAGCGGGATTAAACCCCCAGTCCCACAGCCGCCCCTCTCTATCGGCCCCTGCAGCGGGATTATCCCCCAGTCCCACACCCCCTCTCTATCAGCCCCTGCAGCGGGATTAACCCCAGTCCCACAGCCGCCCCTCTCTATCGGCCCCTGCAGCGGGATTAACCCCCAGTCCCACAGCCGCCCCTCTCTATCAATCAGCCCCTGCAGCGGGATTAACCCCCAGTCCCCACAAGCCGCCCCTCTCTATCGGCCCCTGCAGCGGGATTAACCCCCAGTCCCACAGCCGCCCCTCTCTATCAATCAGCCCCTGCAGCGGGATTAACCCCAGTCCCACAGCCGCCCCTCTCTATCGGCCCCTGCAGCGGGATTAACCCCCAGTCCCACAGCCGCCCCTCTCTATCAGCCCCTGCAGCGGGATTAACCCCAGTCCCACAGCCGCCCCTCTCTATCAGCCCCTGCAGCGGAGTTAACCCCCAGTCCCACAGCCG